>NW_010167555.1:83292-92807 GCF_000695765.1 Mesitornis unicolor
ACCTTTCTAAGGGGAGCAGAATGGCTTCTACCCTGTTCTTTGCAAGGGACGGAGACCACAGGACCTGACAGTGAACACAGATCTCTGCCAGAAGGCTTTCTGAACCTGTGATGGAGTAATTGAGAAGATGGAGCTGGGCTCTTTGCAGTAGTGCATGGTGGGAGAATGAGACACAGTGGTCATAAGTTGACACAAGGGAGGTTCAGACTGGATATGGGAAAAGCGTTTCTCCCATAAGGACAGCCCAGCAGTGGGACAGGATTCTTCATCCTGAGAGATTTTCAAGATTTGACTAAGCCCTGAGCAAACTGTTCTGACTTCATAACTGTCTCTGCTTTGAGTAGGTTGATCAAAATGACTCTCTGAGGTTCCTACCTATGGTCTTATAGTTTCCTGATACTTAGCACATTATGAACAAGGATAGATAAGGAAGCAGCTAGAACAAATACATGCTGATGGCTCGCAGCGGTGGTAAAAGATTGGATAACACCAAGTTAACGCATGAAAATGAATTGCTGATCTTTGTTATGTTGGAAATTATTTAGTCGTGTCTTAGACAGCAATGCAGTCTTACAACTTCTATTTTGCAAGGTTCCCTTTAAGGTTCCAACATCATGAAGAAATCAGTTTTGTCTAATGACCTTCCACATTAGCAGTTCTTTGTGCTGGGGACTGAAATTGATTTTGCTTGTGACATGAAGGAACATGAGCCCAGCCTCTGCATCGTTGCTCAAGCATGTGCTTTAGCCCTAACAAAGAACAGGAGGACGGCAAATTGCTGAGCAACAGAAATAATACCCATGCTGAAACTCTTAGGTCCACTATTGATAAAGACTCAGCTCGTTTTTAATCACCGTGATGCATTTTTGGAAACTGCAACTTTCTACATAAACACTGGAAATGCTTGGTCGATATTTTTCTTTGGTAAAGTGACATCATGAAGACATTTTTTATTTTCCTCAAGCATTTCACAAGACAGACCTTCTCCCTGACCAAAATAATTACAAAAGAGTTCAGTGGTGGTTTATGTTGCCATACTGGTTAGTGAGATGAGTAGTATGAAGAAAAAGAATGAGAAGGGTGACGGGTAAATATGTCAGGAAAATAAGGCTGCAAGGAGCACAAGGTTCCAAAAAGACTTGGAGTGGAGAATAAAAGGAGGGATAAATAATGTCACGTAGGAAGCAGAAAGGGCAGATAAAGAGGGTGAAAGAAATGTGAAAGAGAAAGTGAAGTCTTACGAAAATAAGAAGAAAAATATAATTGGCAGCTAACATTTAAAGAAAAAACAGTAAAAATGGAAGGAAACATTAGGTAAATAATGACTTTTACATTTGTAAGTGCTTCCCAGTCTAGCAGTGCATGTTTTGGCGAATATTCTTTATGCCTGGTTTTGGAAAATGGCAGAACCTTAAGATCCAAGGTGGAGATCTGAACTAGGGAGTATGGAAGGGCTCTAAATGCCTCCCATTGCCAGGACTCCTCGATGTGGTCCTGCCAAACCGGCACTCTCCTGGGTCAGCTAATGATTTCTGCATACCTCACTGGTTTTGTGTCCTACAATGTCCCATCTAGCTGCTCCTCTGAAAACAATGGCCTCCTCTTTATTACTCTGCCTCACTCTGCAGGATTTTTTGTTCTGCATGCTTGGAAAAACCTTTCCATCCTAAAGTACAAGCCATAAGGGCTCTCTTCTTTCCCAGTTTTTAATTTTACTCTTTTGGGGGACACATCAGTGAATGGGACATGTTTAGTTATGACAGTTAATTACTATCACCTTAGTTATTATAATAATAATTACAAAACAATTACAATATACCAACTTTTAAAATTTTGTATATTTTCATTTCCTATACTTCTGATGTATTGAAATGTATGTTTCTCTAGTAGGCACAAGGTTTAGGCAGAGTTAAGTAAGCACACAGTGCATCACTGATGGAATTAAGCAGCAGTAATGACAGTATTAGTGGAAATTACAAAACCAGATAGAATATTTTGCAAGCTTTGAAACTTAATATCTGAGAAAGAAGTCAAATGATGAATATTGCTCTGGAAAGAGGCATAGAAATAGGACTTACTTGGAAGCTCGGATTTGTGGTGGCTGTCAGCCCTGGGATGAACTTTATCCACGAGACTACTTCTGTAGATCCCTGCCAAGGGGATTATGAAATGTTGTTGGGAAGATGGCAGGGAGTGTTCGTTGCCATATTGATAAAGGGATGACAGGACCTTGTTTATGAGAATGATTAGCAAAAGGAAAAAGGACAGGATATGCTTTCATTTTAAAATCAATAAATTGTGGGAGAATGTCTCAATGTGTTTTGAATAGCTCAGTTTAAACAATGTTCTCTTAATGCTGCCATTATGTTATGTGTGTATGGAAGCACCTCAGCATGCTTCTTCCCAAATGCTCTATTTTGGCCTTGAATGAATAACAAGCAATTCCTTAAATTGTGAAAATTCAGTTACTTATGTTATGGTTTTGTCTCTTTTTTTTTTTTTTTCTTTCTGCCCCCTCCCCCCTTTCCTCTTATCCAGGAAAGAATGTGTCAGTCACAGAGAAAAAGTAGTACTACTCTGAAGGAATGATGAAAGGTGCTTTGACCTGGTGTGACTGCAGCTGCTTCACTACAGGAAACACTGAGAAGTTGCCCTGAGTTACCATCTGCCATGGTTTAGCCACCTCCTGTTGTGGAAACTGGCTATGTGGGCCAACCCAGTGTGTGGTGTGGGTTTTTCTTCTGTTTTGTTTTCTTGGGATCTCAGCACTTGGCATTTTAAAGAAATTATCAAGTTAAGAACAGATCTCAGTCTTACGTGGGTCTGCTTATGTGGGTATGTAGTATCTTCAGCCTCATGTAGCTTTGAGTATTCCTGGAAGAGGCTTTGATCTGAGTTAGGATATTTAGGATTTCTGAGGACATCATACTTGAGGGTATAAAGTGTCTAGGAAATGAGATAGCACTGCATTTTTACAAGGGTAAGTAGGAATTGGGCATATACTTCTTCTGCACTGAGAGGCACTTGGAACATCAAAGTGCTGTGCCCTGGTACTTCAAATTGATTATTTCAACCACAGGAATAGGCCGCACTGAATTTAACTTTCAGATAAGGTATTCACATGCATACATGCTCTTTCTGATACAAGTGCTTTTGTGCACACTGGTTGGTAATAATACATGTGATGCAAACACATTTTGCAACCACAGTGTACACCACAGATTAATGCACCCATAAATGCTGCTATCCATATGTAAGCACCCATTTGTGAAGGGAGGGAGATGTGAATGCAAGCCCAAGACTTGTGCAGAAGGGATCATACAGGTACATCCACTACTTCTCTAGCTTAAGGCACACAGCACTGTTGAAGTCAGTGGCAATACTCAAGTCAGCCTGAATGGGAGCAGCTGTGGGTATTGTATTTCCTCTTTTTTTCTTTTTTTTTTTTTTTTTAATGTGGAGCTAACTGCTACAATGTGCTGTCTTTACAATGCTTAGTTGCCCAGTAATTCCAGATATCCTTTGAAAGGAGGCAGAAGGATAATAAACTGTGGAATCCCAAATCAGATTAATGCAATGTGCATTTCTAGATTATGATTAGTAACAAGATGACATGTTGGCATGGTAACATGTGAAGCTTAACTACAAGCTCTTAAAATAAAGCAATGACATATGTGTAGGTTTCTAACCATTTGCATACTATCCACCTGAAAACATACATCATTTCCACAACACTCAGGCAATTAAATCCTGCTTCTGACTTTTGAATTATGCGTTGAACTAAAACATAATGCCTCTTTCCTAGTATTTATGTATAATTTCCCTTCATACATTATGAATGCTGATAGTGAGCCTGTCCATAACATCTTAGGCTTTCTGCCATTTGGTTTCATTTTAAAATTATTAGTATGGCAACATAAACCACTACTAAACTCTTTTGTGATTACTCTGGTCATGGAGGAAGTCTGTCTTGTGAAATGCTTGAGGAAAATAAAAAAAGGTCTTCATGATGTCACTTTACCAAAGAAAAATATCGACCAAGCATTTCCAGTGTTTATGCGGAAAGTTGCAGTTTCCAAAAATTCATCATTCATGCTTTGTGGTTTGCACCACATTGATCACCTTTAAGTTCTACCTCCTCATATGAAAATTGTCTTGCTGTTATTGGAAAAGCCTGTTTATTAATTAATTTGATAGACCAGTAGGTGCATTTCATGTGGCAGAGGATCGAGAATTAAAATCCCAACTTTACCTCAAATCATTGTAAGAAAGCAGTAATTTTTTGATGTGAGATTACTATCTGAGACAGAGAGCCTAGCTATTATTTTCTAATTGCCTTATGATGAAGAGAAAAGTGTTGTCTGGTTGTTACAGTTGGTTCAACTTTCTTTCACTAAGCAGAAGTTACCTTGTTTAGATGTGCTATCTGTTATAAACATGCCAGGGGAGGATTTGTGTGTTTTGTTGTTTTGTGTAAAAGTTTTTCAGAATGCAAAATTGGGCACTTTGTTCTGATTGCTTTATATGCACAATATTGCCTTTACCAAATTCCTTACAGTCAAAATTAAGATGCTTCTAAGTTCTGAGTAAGTAAACACAATCTTCTTCTGTCACCCTAAGTAGACACAATGGGCAGTGCTGCATGGGAAATATGATTTCCTTGATGGTTCACTTATTTACATATACTCTAATGAACATCACAGAATATTGAAAATACAGCATACAGTCTTTCCACAGCTTCTTACACAACCTTTAAATCCCGAATTCTCTTCTTCACACCACTGTGGATGGCAGATACTGGAAGTACAATGATTGAGTCCAGCATGATAATCATGTTACATTCAGAATAATTGAAGTGCTGGGGAATATTTCACGCACACAGCAGAGTTCCCTGGATAAACCTCCTGCTAAGGCATGGCTGATGTTTGTACTTGTGGTCTTTTAAAAGTGGAAACCCCATCTGTAGTTTATGAATCTACCTGTATTTCTCACTTGCAGATGAAGGATTTTAGTATTTGAATTTACCGTGGTTGTGGGGTGGAGGGAGGGACATGTGCATGCTGGGTTTTGCTACTAATCCTTTGGAAATCCTTTAGTGCCTTAAGGAGGCAGAGGGGGAACAGACCTTGGGATTACAGAAACTTGTTCAAATCTCTTTCCTGCTTTAGCAGAATTCCTTTAAAATGTATTGTGCCTCAGGCTCCAAACATATTTGTGTTAGAAATCAGTAGCCATGGGATTACAGACAGCAATTTTTGTCCCTGCACAAATGTTGGGAAAGAGAGTACACTGTTTCCTATCTAGAACTTGAATTAAAAATACAGCTAACTTAAGTTCTGCCATTGGAATCCATTCATAAAACATTATTTGACAACTAGGAAATCTGCAAGTTGCAGGTAAAACAAACAAACAAGAAATTTAAAATGGAGAAAATTTAAATATGCTGGATGAAATGCTTGTACCACTGAAGTCACTGACAAATTTCCACTGGTTTCCTGGGGACCAAGGTTTTATGCTTCCTTCTACTTAGCTTAAGAAATGCTCACATATGATAGATACTTAAGCATCACGCTTTAATGTTTTCTATGCACATGGGGGAGGAAAAGAGAGATTAATAGTTGTAGAGGCCTGCCCTGATTTGGAGTTGTTGGGATCTGTGGTATAAATCTCTGCTCACTGTTGTTTCTCTGTGTAACATAAACTCTTGCTATGGGAATATGAACATGCAAATGCGAATTCCAGTGTGAGAGGTTACTGCACAGTGTGCACTAACCGATGCTGAACAGCTGCATTTCTCTACTCTGGATTGTGGTTTTATCTTTTTTAAAAAGAAGGAAAATTTAATTAGCAGGTGAAAACAACTCCTTTGTAAAAAAAAACCAACCCAAACCTGTGTGAGGCAATTCATGTACTCTCTGATGGTCCTAAGCAGATCTTAGGAAAAAATGAATAAGCTTTTAACACATGAGTGAACTTAGTCTTTTAGTAATCAAGAGCAATTTGTTGGTACAGAGCTACCAATTAAGAAAGGCAAAAAAATGAGGTCCTGAAAATCAGAGTGGTTGGGGTCTTCTATTTTGCTCCCTGTGATGACAACCAAGTTTTAAATAATATGTAAATACTTAAAAGAAAACCATTACATGACTCGCAGTAAGTAAGACAAGACCCAGCATGGAACAGATTTTTATAGCTTCTTTATAAATTACACTTCTGTCTTTTGTTTGGAACTTGGAAAAAGAAACCATGTAAATTAAATAAAGAGTAAAGACTTACTGCATACATTTGCTAGACTGAAACAAAGATACTTCCCCACCTCCTGAGATATTAATGAGAAATCTGGGATGAATAATGTATGGAGATCTTGCCTTTTGAGCTCTAGTGCTGTACAGTTATTTAAATCTTTTGCACAGACAAGAGTGGGATGCAAACCAGAAGTCACTTAGAGCAGTTTTGAGGGCCACAAAGTGGGATCCATTTAAAGAGGTGCCAAAGAATGCCCAAAGTTGCTGGGGTTTATGGTGTGATATTTACTAACCAGATGTACCAGCTAGACTTGAGGAGGAAAGGGTGTTTGTAAATAAGTGCAAAAAGTTTAAACTCTGACCTATGACCACCCTGTAACTGAGTGTCAGATTGTTCTCAGCTAAGTGAGAAGCTTCAACAGTATAAAAGAGGCCACTCTTGTTTTGATCTGTTCCATTAAATCCTTCTGGGAAACTTTTCAGCGAAGATTTCCACTCTAAGACATTTGTCATGGATATCAACTGTACATATGTATTAATTTTCAGTGTAACTAGGGACAATACAGAATTGTAATGAAGTCACAAAGTCTACTTGATGATTATCACAGATTTGTAACTCTCACTTAAATTATGTAAGATACATTGACATTTTATCTTGTTAACAAGATGTATTTTTCTATGTTAGTTAAATGTATAATTTGTATAATTTTGTATATTAAATGTATGCATATTTTAAATTAAAATCTTTCTAATTTTAATTATTTTTAACTCTAAAATGGTGGTGGAACTTCTGAAATATAGTTGTAAGTACAACTGCATCTGTTGTTAGCAACCCAGGAAGTCTCCATTTTGAGCAAGGAGCCACCTGGTCTGCTAACAAGGTAAGGAAATGGTTGTGCCTGAGCTCTTGCTCCTCTAGGTGAAGGAGATGCCATGCAGCTTTTGCTGATTTATCAGGATTAATATGAATTAGCAGAATACTATGGGTTGGATCACTGCTCAGGAAGTGGGAAACCTGAGCCTTCCCCAGCCTGTGGGCTTTTGGATCCATGGTTCCCACGTGTCAGGAGAAAGCCCCTACCACCAGTCACAGGATGGGGTTTGTGGGGAGAGGAGGGTTTTGAAAACTTGGGTTTTCTCTCTCACGCTCACTCCATTTGGGCTGTTCATGCCTTTTTTTCCTGATGATTCTGTTGTAAAATGCACAATAGGTGCAAAGTGTACATTGCATATTCTCTGAACCCTGGCACCAGGGAAGTCCTGTTCCAACCCGTGGTGTTCAGACTCTTGCAAGAAGAGTTTCAGCTACAACTGGAGCCAAGCTGGTAAATTGTATCTTTCTTGTCGGACTTCTGTTGAAGGTTTTTGTTATGTATATCAAGCATGTCTCTAGATTTCCAGCTCTCTCTCATCTAGTCTGAGTTCATTTGTCATTGATGCTATACTGGTATAAAGATTAAAGGTCCTATAGGAAGATGGTACTCTTTCAATCAAGTTCTGTCCTCTCTTCATCAAGGTATGTCAAGATAGGATGAGATGCAGTGTCTCAAGGAGTATATACCAAAGAAATATATTTCTCCAAAGTTGTATATATGTTTTTAGGTAAATTTACAGGGTGACAGGGTGTCAGGCTGTAACTGGCTCTGCTTCTGTAGCACCTATAACTGCAATTTTGTCTCTTAGTGAACAGAAAAAAGGTATGCATCTGTTGACTTAGGACAAGATTTTTAATAAAATAAGGGCTACAGTATAAACTGAAAAAATAGCATTATTTGTTATTTCAAAAAAACTAATTTTTTTTTAAAAAACAATGTTATGTAACTAGAACCCAGGGACAAACAGTTTTCATCTTTCTTAGCTTTATGGATGTTAATTAAAAGATGTTCTTCACTTAGCAGAGCATGGACTATGTACAACATATTGGATCTACTGTGGGACTATCAGAAGTTTTATTTGGAGGTTCAAATTAATCTCTTGATTGGAAAGAAATATGTAATTAAATTAATATTTTTTCCAATACCTACAAAGACATGCAGGTCACACATCACACTCTGTGTACCACCTGCATATTTTACTATCAAGGTTTAGTGTCCCGTGGAGGAACAAATTGACATTTTTTTCCCCCAACATGATCAATAAATCTCAATGTTACCATTAGGAACCAAAAAAAAAAAGTCAATATTTGTCTACATACAAGAAAAGAATTTAAGGAAGCAACAAAGGAATGTCCTACAAGCTGTATTTATTTTTCCACACACCAGTGAAACTTCCAGGTGGTATTAGTGCTAATGTGGTAGCAAGGTTTATTAAGTGACTTGTGGAACCCTGGGCAATATATACTCAGAAATGTCAGTCAGGATGCTATAACTACTAAAATCAGTGTGTGAATAGCCAATGATCTGTGAACTTTTGACTAATTTTCTAACTCCATTCATGCAAACACACAGTATTGCAGGGCATTTGAGGCAGGAGGTACCACTACATTATAACAAATGCAGAAAAGAAATATGTTTTCCTTTGATGTGTTCTGGCAATGCTCAAGCATGTTACATCACTAATTTTTACATTGTGTGGGTCCAGGGGTAGTTGTTAATGAGAAAGAGGGTTATCTGTACTTGCTTCTGATGAAATCTCAGGGACCCCTATATCTAATTTCCCACATTTCCTGATCAATGTATAACTTGTGTTTTTTCTCATGCTGGGACCACCAGGCATGCCTGTGGGCCATAGACAGTAGTGCTGTGGCCTGGGTTTGTATTCAAGCATATGGCATAACCATGTTGTACGTGAGCAGTAAACAGGTCTTGTGATTGATCCACTGCTTCATATTTGCTTAGTCATTTAATCAATCTCAGACAAGTTTGTTTCAGTGTATCATTTGAGAGCAAGAGAAAATATTCCTTATGTAACTGCTGGTGTATTCAAGGCCTGTCAGAATTGTCTGAGGCTGGCTGCATTTGCGGGAGAGGAGTGTCCAAGGTTTTGTGGTTTCGGCGAATGATCTCCCTCAGGCGTTGGTAGAGGTGTAAACATGGACTTTCTAAAGTGGGCTGTGCAGAGAGCAGAGGATAACACATTTTCCACCCCTCACACTTTAAGAAGCCCTCCTTGATTTTGGAAACTGGCATCCCTCGCAGTGGAACGAAGCCCCTCCACCTCGGGCTCCCGTGATCGCCTCTCGTTTGCCGGCCAGAGCAGCCGCCCAGGGTGCTGAAGGGACAGCTCCGCGGGGGGGGCGGCCTTCCCGGCTCCGTGGGGCCCGGCGCGGCGGGG
>NW_010167556.1:0-318 GCF_000695765.1 Mesitornis unicolor
AGAGGAAACGCTGCCGGTGCTGTGGGAGGGAGGGAGGGCCGGTGTGTGCTGAACGGGACTTCCCACCACCGCCGGTTCACCGTGCCCCAGCCGTGCGACAAGTTGTACCCGCTCTCAGGCCAGAGCCCCGGCTGGGCACAGGGATGCTCCCCAGCACCTTGCCCTGCCTGGTTCCCTCCCAGTGCTCTGCCTGTGCCCCACTGGGCCCCTCCGGAGCCCACGGATCCGCCCGCTGTGCCTGGTAAGGAGTTTTTTGTGTACCCAGTAATCCCGCTTCGGCCAGGGAGATTATGCGTGGGGGGCCTGGCTTTTGGCGGG
>NW_010167556.1:375-4102 GCF_000695765.1 Mesitornis unicolor
GGTCACACCGACTGGTGACCACTGATGTTTGCCACCGGTTTGCCTGCCCATGTGGCAAAGCAGCAGGACGGTGGCCTGGCCGAGCTGTGTTGGGGCTGGGCTGGTGATTCTCTCCGGTGGCAAGTGTGCGGCATCCTTCACCACCATCCCTCATCCCCGTGGCACAATGGGGATGAGGGAGCTGGACTCAAGGACAGGCTCTGATCGGGTGTCCCAGCCTGGCTTTCCCATGGTCCTGGGTCCCTGGGGGGTTTGGAGGGGGCTAGGACGGTGGCCTGGCCGAGCTGTGTTGGGGCTGGGCTGGTGATTCTCTCCGGTGGCAAGTGTGCGGCATCCTTCACCACCATCCCTCATCCCCGTGGCACAATGGGGATGAGGGAGCTGGACTCAAGGACAGGCTCTGATCGGGTGTCCCAGCCTGGCTTTCCCATGGTCCTGGGTCCCTGGGGGGTTTGGAGGGGGCTGGTGGATGCTGGGAACTCGGCGTTTCTTTATGGTCTCAGAGGGCTCCATTAATTCTTTAAATATCCAGCCTTTCCAGGTGGGTTTTGTTGAAAATTAATTTCCGGAGCTATTTTAATTTTGCTGTATTTAATTTGCTGTTTATTTTAATTAATTAACGTCGGGAAAATCTCTTCTCCCGAGCATCCTGCAGCCGTCTGGGGTGGCTGCACCCGGGAGGTGAGAGCAAGGGGGTGTCGTGGGCGCGAGGGGCACTGGTGGGGAGGGTACCTGGTCCCTATGGTGCCCACCCAGCTCTGCTGCACCTGCACTGACCCCTCTGGGCAAATGGGACGGAGAGGTGGTGAACTGGGTCCCTTCCCAGCTCCATCCTTGGCTCTGGGGCTCATCCTGGGGTTTGCTGCTGTGTCCCTGGGGTGGTCACATCTCCTGGCTCAGGTACCACTTGCAGCCACCTTCCTCCTCCTCCTCCTCCCAGCAATGGGACCTGGGTGTCCAGCATCTGTGGGGACACAGTGTGTGGTGCTGCAGCCATGTCACACCAAAATCCCAGTTTAAAATCCCAGCACAGAGCCATTTCAACCCACACCCACACAGAGATTTGGGGCTGAGCTCCACCTCACGCTCCCATCCCAGCATCCTTGATTCTCCAACGCCTGGACCCCTGTGAGGGAGGTCCCTGGGGGGAGGCAGGCGAGGAGGAGGAGGAGGAGGAAGGGAGGGAGCTGCCTTCCTCCTGATGAAGGCCGCTGGTCTCTCGCATGTCTAGACGCTGCCACACACACCTAATGTGGTTCTTGGCAGGCCGCTGCTCTCTCTCTCTTGAGGTTAATTGCTGCGCGCTGAGCTCTGCAGACAGATAACCCGGCTCCGTGCCGCCCCCAGGACGCCTGCCTTACCCAGTCCCTGCCTGGGCTGCAGCCCCCCAGGATGCTCAGACCGCCCTGGCAATGCTTAGACCCCCCCCAGGATGCTCAGACCCCTTAAGGATGCTTGGACCCCACTCAGGATGCTTGGGCCCCACTGGGGTAGCAAAGCGGATGAGGGATGCAGAGGAGATGCTGCTGGGGTGGTTTGGGGTGCAGCGCTGAGCAATGAGGGGGGGGTCCCTCAGTTTTGGGGAGCAGGCAAGGATGGAGGAGAGGCGCTGGTGGGGCTTTGTGAGGGGCAATGGCAGCACCAAGGGCTTTGGAGCTGGAGGAGGAGAGTTAAGGCCGTGCCGGCGTGGCTGCCGTCCTCCTGCCTGCTCTTGGCAGGGCCGGATAAGGGGAAGCGCGGCGGGGGGAGCCGGACAAAGGCCTGCGCGGTCGGATCCAGCCTCCGGAACGGGAGCTGGAGAGAAACGCGGCGGGGACCGGGGTGGGAAGAGCCATTTCGTCCTCCAGCCTCAACATCTGGTGGAAAGCAGGGCTGGAGAGGGGGGAACACTGAGGGCTTAGCTGGCTCCGGACGCCAGGATGGGCTGGATGAGGCCATTCCCAGCGGCTGGGCCTTTGGGATGCTCAGGGCAGCCACACACGAGCACCTTCCCAGCAAATGCTGCCATAACGATGTGCTTGAAGCCGCAATGGCTTCCCCGTGGGCAAACCAGCACCGTGCCATGGCCGGTGTCAGCTTCTGTGGGCCATCGTGGTGTATCCCAAGCAGGGAATCACATTGGGTCCCCCAAAACGTGACGTCCCCTTGTCTTGCACATGGCCGGTGCCGGTGTCGAGGTCCAGGCTCAGTCCCAGGTCCCGGGGCTGTGTCCTGGGGGTGAGCCCCAGCCCCGTGCGGGATCCCCGGGGGAATCTGGTGAAGGTTTTGGTCCATGCCGTGTTTTGGTTTGGGGTTTCGTCATGTTTGCATGGCAGGGAATTTCCGTTCCTAACCAAAGACAAGACGCGCACACAAAAAAAAAAGAAAAAAAAAGAAAAAATAAAACCTGCGTTGAATTTTTGCCAAAAAAATGGGATGTTTCCATTCTTGTTTTGGCTTTTGGCAGCCCCAAACTACAGCCAATGGAAGAAAATATCTGTGTGGAAATGCTGTTGGCCTGCTCCGCGCTGTGCGATGGCTGTTTCGGGGCCGGGAGCTCCTGCCCCCGCGGCCGGGTGACTTCAGGGGATTTTGGGTGCAGAGGGAGACTTTTGGCATAAGGAGAAGCTTGCAGAGAGCGTGAGAAGGAGCACAGACCCTCCCGAATGCGGCGCTGGCCGCCGGTGCTCGTGTGGAGGACATTGCCATGAGAACGGGAGCGGTGGCTTTTGTGGGGAGCATCAAGCGCGGCCGCAAGGACGCCAGTGGTACACGGAGCCACATTTGGGCTCCGACCGTGCATCGTCATCCTCCCAGCATCACCCGTCTTCCCCCAATCACCCCATTTCGCCTCCCAGTTTTTGAGGGGACCCTCGGTCTGCGATGCCGCAGTGACTGGGGTTTGGAGGAGCGGCCGCTGCGATGCTTCAATGAGGATGAGGGTTTGTTTTTTTTCCATCCCCTCCTCCATGCAAGGAGGAATTACGGTCGCCCAGGCATCTGTTCTGGCAGAGGCGAGCGAAAGAGCTTGGCCTGGGCTTGGCAGCGCCGGCGCGGCCGACAGCTTGGCCAAGGACGGCCTGGGCAGGGTGACATTGCAGGGAGAGGAGCCCTGCGATGGGGTGGGCAGGCTGGGGGGGGCGGTCCTGCAGGGAGGATGGGTTGCAAGGTGCTGCTAAACCCCCTCCCCAAAAAGCTGGAGGGAGCAAGGATGGCAGCAGTGCCAGTGCATCCTGGGGTCCTTGTCTCAGCGCAGGGGGACAGGATTTGGGCCCTGAGCAGCCCTTTGGGTGCCCATGGGAGCAGTGTGCAAGGGACCACCACTAAAAACACCCCCAGTAGCAACCCAGGGAGCTTCCTTGGTGTCCCCAAGCTGTGTGGCGTCCCCCGTCACTGCCACCCTGGCACCTCACAGTCACCCCATGGTGTCACCCACTGTCCCTGGGAGCGCGTGGGTGTCTACATCAATGACACCAGAGATGCCAGGAGTGTGGTGTGTGTGGCTGAGTGCTCGGCTGCCTCTCATGCCTCCCTCAGCCCCGCCGTGCCCTGATCCTGCCCAGGCTTGTGGTGTGGGTAAGGAGCAGTAAATCTCTGTGTGCATCTGTGCTCATCGCTGTAGGAGCTGGGCCTTGCATGGTGCCGTATCCATGCCCGGGTCCAGGCTGTATCCGTGCCTGGGTCCAGGCCGTATCCGTGCCTGGGTCCAGGCTGTATCCATGCCCGGGTCCGGGCTGGATCCGTGCCG
>NW_010167556.1:4156-4997 GCF_000695765.1 Mesitornis unicolor
ATCCGTGCCTGGATCCAGGCCGTATCCATGCCCGGGTCCAGGCTGTATCCGTGCCTGGGTCCAGGCCGTATCTGTGCCCGGGTCCAGGCTGTATCCATGCCCCTTGGCGGGAGCAGTGGAGTCAGAGGGGGCGGGGAGGCCTGCCCCAGTGCTGGGTTGGAGCTGGAGCGTGTCAGGCACAGATGGGATCGTTAGCGCTGGTAAAAATGATCCAGCCCCTCTTATAAAGCCAGACCCAGCAACCCGACCCTTAAGGCTCCGGTGGCGGCCATTCCCACCAGAGCAGTGTTTGCTTTCGCTTCCCCTCCATCACCAGGCCTGGATACGGGGCCACGGCCACCCTTCATGGGCCACTACGTCCCCACTGCCTGGTCCCAGGCTCAGTGACCCCCTCTCTGTCCCCTCCACCAGGGTTTGGGCTCCCTCCTTCCCCCATCCAGAGCACCCTGACCCCGCACCCATCCCAACCCCACACCCATCCCAGTCCTGCTGCCACCAACACTGGGCAATCCCCATCGCCGCGGGCACCCTCCCATCCCATCCGCCCTGTGCCATTTCCTATTTCTTTAATGCACCCGAGCCTCCTGTTTGCTTTTTTAACTGCAGTAACCACAAGAGGGAAGTTTTGGAGCAGTATGAGCCTGGCTCTGGTGGGAAGGGAAATCCACCACCATGCTGCTGCCCATCACCGCAGCGACGGGGCCTTGGCGGTGCCAGCTGCGGCCTCCATCCCCTTCTCCCTGCCCCTCATTCCCAGCCCCTTTTTCTTTCCGAAGCAGTGAATTTGGGGCTGGTTCGGCGTTGCCAAAGGGACTCAGGCCCCCGCCAGCGCCGATCGATT
>NW_010167556.1:5256-5481 GCF_000695765.1 Mesitornis unicolor
CCCTGAGTGGCGGGAAGCGATGGCGTCCCCGCCTCTGGGCTGCGCGGGTTGGCAGTGCTGGGTTTGGTGGGGCGAGGGTTTGAGGAGGGGGCTCAGCACCCCCTGTTCCTGCCAGGAGCTGGGCTGCGCTCCCAGCCAGCCCCTCATTGTGGTCCCACTGGTCACACTGGTCTGGTGTGGCCTGGCTGTGCCGGGGGTCAGGGTCGCACCTGTGAGGGGCTGGGG
>NW_010167556.1:5652-5874 GCF_000695765.1 Mesitornis unicolor
AGAGGGTGGTCAGAAATGCAGGGGGCAGGAGGAGAACCAAGGCCTTGGAGGAAAGCGCCCCTGATGGGTGAGGCGGTGGTCGCTGCGGTGCCAGGCCCGGTCGTGATTTCGGAGCCGGGCCGTACGCCTTGCACCCAAACTCGTGTGTGCGTACGTGTGCGCGGGCGGGAGGAATAATGAGTTCCTACTATAGCGCTTCTCACTCCAAGTGCTTTTTAAACA
>NW_010167556.1:5966-8046 GCF_000695765.1 Mesitornis unicolor
GGAGGTGACACCGCTTGGGGACCTTGTAAAACTCGAGGAGGTGGCTGTGGGGTTTTTGGGGGCTGTCCCAAAACACCTCACTGGGGTGCCAGGGTGTGACACGGTGGTGACAGTTCCCAAATTACCCAGTGTGTGCCGGGCCGCCCAGCAAAGGATGGAGGATGCCAGAGGGTGTAGAAGATGCCAGAGGGCGCCGGTTCCGCTCAGCCCCCGGACCCCAGCATCACCGCTGGGCGCGGGAGCGGGTGGGTGCCCCCGGTGGGGTGCGGAGGCGGGTGGGTGCTGGCGAGGGCCTCCTCTGCAAACCCTAACCTTATTTTCCCAGGTCCGACGCCAGTTTCCATGGAAACAGCCGGGAGCAGAAACAGGGAACCAGAATCCAGAAACGCGAAGCCTCGAGCTCCCATTCGCCTTCCTGGATTCCTGCTCCCCGCAGCCCCGGGTGCTGGCCATGGGGCACCCATGCTGCTCCCGCCGCGTTGGGGTGCAGGGCTGGCCCAGCTGGGCACCCTGAGGGGTTTGGGTGCTCCTGTGTCATTGCACGCTGCAGCCCCCGTGCATGGTGCATGGATGGGCACAGCAGTGGGGGGCAACGGGCAGGGGGTGCTGCAGGCAGAGGATATTGCAGGCAGCACTGCACATGGACAACTTCAGGCAACATCTGTGCACATCTGGGTGTCTGGATGGTGCACAAGGGTGGGTGTGCAATGTACACATCCGTGTACTCGGGCACGTGCGCTGTATAGGTGTAAGTAGGGGTGGAGGCACAGGATGTATGGATAATGTGTGGGCTGTGTGTTCAGGGTTACTGGTGTGCACTGGAAGGACCCCAGTCCTGCTGTGTTTCCCAGTCCCGTCGTATTTCCCAGTCCCATTTGTATTTCCCAGTCCCATCTCTCTCCTGACGTCCCCGACCCCAGAACGCAGAGGAGACCGCAGCAGCCTGGAGAGGGGCAGCCCCTGCCCGCAGGAACCTGGGTGCTGGGTGCTGCACACCAACCCAGGCCTGCAGCTGTGAGGGAACCCTGCTTGGCTCCCACCAGACTGGGAGCCCCCAGACTGCTCCCTCCCAGCTAAAGTGGACCCTCAGGGACCACGTTTGCATCCCGCAAGGCCAAGCCCTGCGCTGCACTGCGTCGTGCCGTGTCGTGCTGTGTCCGTCCAACCTGCGCCTCCCACGCTGCCCACCGACCTCCTACATGTGTGCATTCACCTCACACACACGTGTGTAAGCCTTACCCCATGATCCCTCATGTGTGCAGCGGCGTGTTGCGTTCCCACATGAGCTCATAGGAGCTGGCATCCATGGGGTGGGACATCGGTGTCCCCTGGCACATCTTGGCTGGTGATGGGGATCATCCTGGCGTCTCCTGCCCCCATCCTCCCTGTAGCAACCCCACGAGCTGATTTCACCGCTGGGGCACACCCAGACCCGCTCCCAGCTCCCGTCCTCCATCCCCACGCCGCACCCTTGGGGCGATGCCGGCCCCGCCGCGCCGCCTTCCCCCCCCCATCCCACATCACACCGAGCCGTGGGCGCGGGCACCGCCGCAATCCATCATTTACAGACGGACAGGTATTAAGATACATTATGGATAACGCGCGGGGAGAGACGCTATTAATAATACAGACACATACAGAGGGAAGAAAGTGCACACTTGATTTCCATGTTGCTACCAGGAGTTGTGAGGCTGGCTCTGGCTGCCTCTTCCCACACGTGACTGCAACACAGTGGGTAGCTGACAGCCCAGAGAGCCTGGCTTGGGGCCAGGAAAAAAGCAGAAAACACAATGTCTGTGCATATCCTCTCTCTTAAAATAACACTCCAACACCGTCTGAGACGAATTAAAATAAGATCAGGAGCGGTCTCGCGAAGGGAGGAAGACGGCGAAGGGGAAAGGCGGGCAGGGGGAGCTGGGTGGCTGCAGACCCGTGGCGAGGAAGGAGAGGGCTCGGGTTGAAAATCCTTCCCCCTCCAAAAAAAAAACAAACCCCAAAATCCCAGGCTTGGAGGAGAAAAAAGGAGGCGGAAAAAGGGCGAAGCGAATGGGCGGCGGGGCGGGGAGCGATGGCGGCGGCG
>NW_010167557.1:0-9191 GCF_000695765.1 Mesitornis unicolor
CCCCCCCCCGGTGGAAGGACAGCACATGTATAATTCAGTGCAGATTTCGGATAATGGAGTTTTTGCCAGAGTTAAACGTTTTTCCACTTAAGACAAACTACATTTTTAACAAAACAGTTTCTCCTTCTCGCGGGTGGTTTTTCCTTCTATCCGTAATGTCCAACTTACACCCGCAGGTTGTGTGCCAGCTACAGGCAGCTTTCAGTAGCATGGGATGCTTGTAATATCGGGTATTGGATTTTAGAGGTCAGCTCCTTGTTTGGACATCTCTAGGAGGAACAGTGCACCGCTGCCCTTCCCTCTGTGGACACCCGGGGCTTGCTCCTGCTCGGAGAGTGCTGCCACCACGAAACCTGCAGTTTGGCCTCTCTGTTAGTTTCTTGGCAGAATTACTTCGTTCAAATGGTGCAGGAAGGTCTTTTTTCCCAACGCCCAGGAGTAATATATGGAAGATAAGTAATTATTTAAGTTGAGCATCTTAGAAGTATCTTCTGGCTTGATACAGAGTGAGAAGAAACCCACTGAAGAGCTGTAAAACACACACAGGATTTTCTTAAGTTTTCTTTAGGAACTTTGGAAGTAATCAGCTGCGGTTGGCTAGTCTCCTTCAAAAAAGAAAAAGTAGCACTTTCTCTTCACTTTCAGACTCCGTACATACAGTGCTGGTATGTTAACTATGTAAAATAAACATTCTTGCTGGCCTGATGTTTTTTCTGTCAGTTAAAATAGTCTGTAATGGTGCTTCTGTCCAGACCTGCTCTGTGATGTGGATTTTGAAGGCTTTGGTGTCCAGACAGGATAGGGTGGTTCAGGAAAAGAGCTGTGAGGGTAGTGGCTGGGACAGAGGTGGCAGGTGGCTGCTGAGAGGGACAGGCAGGAACCCACAGAAAGCTGGGGGAGCACTGGGCATGAATTTCAGAGAGAAGAGAAATGTGAATTTCTATTTACTGGAGAATCTGACTAGTTTTTAGTAATTGTGTGAGAAATTAAATGCCATGCTAAAGAACGCAGCTAGGGTATTGGTACTTACCACAGCTGGTAAAATCAAAGTGGGGGTGGAAACAAAGGTGTATGGAAAACGTGTTCACAAGAAGCTGATGTGAGTTTATTCCATGTAAGGTGTAAGGACTTGACCTTTGCTTCAAAGACATTGCAAGAAAGAATTCTTGCTGTCCTCTGCATCCCTTTGTGAACCTGCAGAATAAAGTTGGAGAATAAACTGTTGGGATACCTGGGGGAAGATTCATCCTCCGTGCTGAATAAAGATGTGTACAGATTTTATCATGTCAGCTGCATGGCTGACATGGATGTTACCAGGTCAGTGGTCTGCCCGACCAGGAAACCAGCAATTATTCTGCTGATAGCCATCAACGTTAACTCAAGGTGAAATGCAGGAGGTGATAAATTTCTTGTTAGTACGCTCATTTGGGAAGGAAAACAGTCTGTTAATATAATTTAGAATAAAAGCAACATGCTATCAGTAGACAAGGTACTACTGGTGTTATATTCTTAAATTGTCGTCTCTTGAAAGAATTCTATCGTAAGCACCCAGTGTTATTATGCTGTGGATCTACTGGTAAGAAAAACTGGTGTATTCTATTTGCTTACACAGATTTAAAACCTTATTAATAAAGGAATTTGTTGAACAGACTGAGCAGGTCAAGACTGAAGGCTGCTGAAGGGTCTTTCTCTTAGACAAGGATTCTAGCTCAGTTCTTAGATGCTGCAGTTACTGTTTCTGGCCAACATTGCTTAAAATAAGTTAACATCTCTACCTTGTACCTGCTTTCAGTCAATGCACTTTTCACTCCTTGATTTATTGCTATCTCCCGCTTCTCAGTTGCCTTGTATCTTTCTCTTACTTCCATTGTCATGGCTTGTCTTTTGTTGTCTTGTTTGTCTCAAGGTTGTTTCCCATTTGGGTTTGATATTCCTACAGTGAGTAGAAGAATGTTGTACTGATGAGTGCCATCTGGGCATTTAGAGGAGCTTCACTTCCTCCACTTTGGCGAAGTATATTAGTCGTAGTCTGTCTCCTTTCATAATGCTGTTTCCCTGTCCATTTGAAAATGAGATGGGTGGCAGCACAAGGAGACTCGTCCCTTTTCGCCCCAGTGGTCTGTGTATACTTTGATTTTCCACAGATAAGTCGGTCTCTGAGGACAAGATCTTTTATATTGCTAGCTGGCACCTTCCCAGGTGCTGCTGCCCACGTTCCTGTTGGAAGAAGACCCAGCAGAATGAGGCACTGTGTTACACAGGACCTGGTAAGAAAGAGATTTACTCTGAAGTGCACCAAAAACTTTATATAAAATCCAGGAGATACTTCAGCACGGCCAAATTTGAAAGTAGAAAGGAATGCACAGCTTTTATTGACATCAGATAGGTCTCAGAGGGAAAGCAGGGGAAACGTAAGCACAGCACGAAGGAATTCCATTCATGGAGCTGTTCAACCTCTGTCAGGGTTTGTTTGGGTTTTGGATGCTCAAAGCAAACCAGTGATCTTTGCAGTGGGGTCTCAGACTTTGCTATTTTTGTTGAAAGCTTTGCTAGTTTAGAAGATAATTTTGTAAAATACATCTCAGTGTGTCAGGTGATGCTCGTGACTTCATCAGGAAGATAGGCATCTTAATTTGTAGAAAACAGATCTTGCTGGGTGAGATTCAAGAGAAAGCCTGATGGCCTGAATTCATCTATCAAAGGGATTATTTCTTCACTGAATGGGGAAAATGTAATTACACCTTTTTATTTTGCTTATGAAGTTTCATGGGCAGGTTTAATGATGGTATGTGCATGCCAGGTGAAGCCTGATAATTTGGGTGTGACCTTAAAATACAACCCTCTGGCTGTGTAGAGATGTTCACAGGAGTCTGTAGGTGGGGCAGAAAGTGGACTGATTTTCAAACACCCCTTAGAGGTGGCTATAGGATACACATTTATGGTTTACTTCACTGGTTCTTAAACACTACGCTGCGTGTGGAGTCCCACAGGCTGCAAACAGCCGAGGTGGGCAGCAGGAACACTCCCTCAAGTGTTTAATGCAGGGGTCAGGTGTCCCGAAATACATCAAAATTACAGCCTGCTTCCAGGCAGAAGGGGACCTTGCAAAGGCCCCAGGTGCCTGTGCTGAGATGTGTGTGCTGGTGGTGGTCAGGCTGCAGACCCTAAGGTCTCTAAGGCTGACAGTTCTCAATCCATGGGAGCAACAAACTAGGCGCTTAATTAAAATTCTTCATGTGGAAGAGCAGTGCAACCAGAGTGCTCGGCTGTGCAATGAAACACGCATTAGAAATCCTGCTGCCTGAGCTGGTGGGCTTCACATGGCAACCTTGAAGTTTTACTTAAATTGCACCACTTAGGAATTCGAATGTGAAAACGGCGTTCAGAAGGTAGGCTGAGTATTAAATCCAGTCATACGCTACGGTATTGCTGCGAAACAAAACAGTAGTAGTTGTGAAAGAGTTTGCTCCTTCTGTTTTGTAGCCAACTGTTGTACTGTCAATAGAGATTTATTTTCACACTCTTGATAGATGATGTGTAAACTCTGCAATAACTAAACCCAAAATTACTCAATACAGAGCTAGTCAAAGCCAAATTAAAACAAGCAGTTTGAAATTTTTACAGCAGTGAATGTAACACATTTAATTGCTAGCAATTTCCATAAAGCATCTGCCAAAGTTAAAACAATATCAGCTTTAATTTCTACTGAATTAAACACATTGCTTTCAATCTGGAAAGACAGACCTTTTCTGCCTTTGTTTGTTGGTTAATTAGGTGGAACAGCATAAATCACTCGAGCTGTTCTGCTGTATCTGGAATAATCTCTGGATGAGCAGCAGTCTGCAGTCAGGAGAGCTCAGGGTCTGAGATTTGCTCACAGAACTGTATTAATGTCTAGGGTTGGTGCTGCAGGTCTGCTTTTTTTTCTGCTTTTCATTGGATCAGACTGAGGATGCATGGAATCTGTCAACCTATGGAAAGGTCTGGTATTATACGTGATCTGTCCCTCCCTGCCCTGCCGAGGCACTGAACAGGGACAGCCTCAACACCGAAATGTGACCACACACTGATTGAGCAGGGGTGAGGTCAGGCCACACCTCAGTTCAGTTATTTGCTTCAGAAGCAGGTTCCCAGCAGGCTGCTCATAGCTGGAATAGCTTGCTGGTACACCCCCACTCGACAAAACGGCTGCCTGCTTCCCGGAGCCAGGGGCTGCAGAGAGCTCTGTGGCTTCTGACCACTGCCCTTGAGTGTTGGGAGGCAGTGGTGGTCCTTAGGTCACCCGCAGAGAGGTGGCACAGGCCTTGCTCAGGCTTTGCACCTTTACTGCCCACCTGAGAAACGAATCCTCCCAGGAAGCTGCTGCGTGTCCTCAGTCCCATGATCACCACTTGTGCTACTCCACGGTGCAGATCGAGAGCTGGCATCGCTCCCAGCGGTACCTGTAGTCCGTGAAAGGCAGGAGGCAGCTCAGCAGAATGCCAAAGGCATGGGTGTCATGCAAAAGCGTGTTGCAAAACGTATGGAGACCTGAAAGGAATTGCTGGGACAGCCCTCACAGGAGTGCAGAACCGGAGGGACCTCTCGGGTCGCTGGGTCTGCTGCCCTGCTACCACAGTCTCTGGATCACATAATCCTTTTTGTGGAGGCAGGCCTTTTTTCCCCATGCTGTGGTGATTGTAAGGTTGTTCCAGAACCTGACAGCTCCAAGAGTTATAATTTCCATCCTGAATGTGCTCACATCTGATTTATAGCCATTTATTTTCACCTTTAGGTTAAACAGTTCTTTTTCCTTCCATGTGTTTGCCTTGACCTGCAAGCAAGTATATCCCCAGTTTGCCTTCGTCTTTGAAAGTGAACAAGTCAGAACAAGAAGTTAATAAGCTAAGGAGAACAAGCTTGGAGTACTTCTAGACCAGCTTTATTATTAAGAAGGTTTTTTTTATGTGTACCACAACTTTGTTTATTCTGAAGTGGTATCTGGTTCACAACTTAAAGCAAACTGGCTGAACAGAGAGAATGCATTGAACGCCTGAAATGATGTGTGGGTTTCTTTTCAATTTCTAAGCATGCAATTAAGATGTACCCATACATACTTCAAGTTACAAGCTTTCTGTAACGTGTTTTGTAGGCGCCTTTGTGAAAGTTGAGAGAATACCTTTGCGTTTTGTAAGAAACCAGAAACTACAGTATACAAGCAGTTTTGTCTTTCAAATTACCGCTGGGTTTTCTCAAGGAATACCTGCCCTTTGAGAGCTGCTCCCTTGAACAGATTGCTTCCATGGGGTATCTCTCATGAAAGAGCAGGTTTTGTTACCATTTTTCCAAAGGCATCTCAGCATAAACTGAAGGTGGACAAGCAGATGGTGGAAGGCACAAGCAAGGACTATGATGGGAACTGGAGATGAGTTGTAACCATTTCAGATGTTATTTTGTAATAAGGCAGCCTACCTTGCACCGCTGTGGGTTGTGCTGAGATTTAGAAGCAGACACAGAACAGGTTAAATCTGGGATTATGATTATCTGGGGTAAAAGTGCACTTAGAAGAAGAAGTGCTTTAGGGAAAAAGAAGAATATATAAAAGATTTACTTCTGAGGAGGATGCTGGTTTGTGCTGCTAGAGGAGGACAAACTTCGTCTTTCTGCTGAACACACGAAAACCTCTAAAGGGCAGTTTTGAAAAGATGGAGGCTTAAAGACTATTGCTCAAATCTGCCTGTAGTCAAGGGCCTGTTGGTGTAGATAGCTGGCTTCTGTACCTGCTCAATTGTCTTCTCAGCATGTAGTGGCTGTTAAATTTCTCTTCCAGGTTTTGCTGGAGTATCTGAATACATCTACCTTGAACCTTTAAGCTTGAGGCTCTTTTGTAGGGTTTTCACAAGGCTCATTTTCCCTGTGAGTGCCGCGTCCCCGCCCCGTGACGGGGCATTGTGTTCGTGTTCCTACTTTCTTCTGCTTGGGCTGCCCACAGCGGCTTCATGGCAGAGCGACTTCCTTCTGCAGCACAGAAGTGACAAGAGTGGTAGGGCAAGTCTAAACCCAGCCCCAACTTGTTTGCAAATCAATGACCAGCGTGTCAGCAGTGCTAGCCTATCTAGGTGAAACATCAGCTGGTTGGGGTCTCAGTACTCAAATCTAGCACTTTGCATTTTTGCTGCAGTTTTTTTCTTGGTTTTTTTTGGAAATGTATGGGATAGCAGGGTTATAATTTCTCAGACTTTGGAGTTCTGCCTTAATAGCACAGATCTAATGAGGAGGACAGGACAAGAAGGAGTGGAGGAAGTCCAGAAGGTACCTACCAGGCCTGACTATAAGCACGGTCTGTTCTACTTTTAGTAATTAGCTCCTCTTCAGCAATCCTACCTAAGATTTAATCTTCATAAAATAGATTCAGAAAGAGCTGAAAGGATGCTCAGTATCCCCTCACACAGAGGTGATGGGTAGGCCAAGGACATGAGCTTATTCCCTCTACCAAGTTTACTGTTGATGAGGCACAGTACCAATAGGATGGGCAAACACCCAACTGCCATGAGAACAAAAGGCTTCATTAAGCTATAGGTGCACATTTATATTAATCTTGGTGCACACAAAAAGCAAACCTCAGAGCTATGATTGCAAGGCAAGATTTTCTGAAAGAATTTGGTTAAAACCTAGGTCATACCATATCTTGCCAGTTTGTCTCCAAGCCCCTGTATTTTGCTATCGAAATATGAAAGGCTGACTGCTGGAGGTTGCTGGGTCTAGACAGGGCACCAACAAATCTACATCTGGCAGAACGGCCCTACTTTCATTTTCTGTTGTTGAGTTCAAAAAGCATAAACATTGGTTTAGAGAAAATTGAGCTCTAGAAAATACTGTGAAGTAATTTTTGCTGCATCTATTTTATTTTTTTTGCCAACATACAGTGACTGTGTGCAGGGAACATTGTTTCACTTCCTTCTGGTTTCCTTGTTTTGTGATGAAGGACTTTGAAAAGCAGCTGGATGTGTAAGTGAGAAGCTCTCCTCCTTTCACATCAAACAGGTAGCACAAAGAGCTCTGGGGCTGAGTGTGTTCTCAATGAAGTGATTGCTCGTAAGCAAAAAGAGCTGATGGTGTCTGTACCATCCAGGGGTTGACAGGACACTTAGACAAGAATCCTCTTGATTCTCTTGATGCTCTTCTCAGTGATGTCCAATGCCAGAACAAGGGGCAATGGTCCCAAGCTGGAGCACAGGAGGTTCAAGCTGAACATGAGGACAAACTTTGTCAGTGTGAGGGTGCCAGAGCATGGCCCAGGCTGCCCAGAGAGGCTGTGGAGTCTCCTTGTCTGCAGACACCCAAAGCCCTGGCCGTGTTCCTGTGTGACTGCTCTGGTGATCCTGCTCTGGCAGGGGTTGCAATTGGGGAGCTTTCCAGGTCCCTTCCAACTCCTCACATTCTGGGATTCCAAGTCCAGCGCACCTCCCGGGTTCCCATTCAATATTGTCGAGATCTGGTCAGACCCAACCAGCATTGTTGGAGGTTTGCTGGCTGGCTGAAGAGACCACTGGTTAAAAGAGGACATCCTGTTTCTGTAGTGACCATTAGCCCTGTAATATCTGACCATGGAAACAGGTCAGAACTTGAGTCAATACCTGAATGTAAATAGGTCAGCTAGGGTCCGTTTCTACAATACGTTTGATTCCCTGAAAACACAATATGTGAGCACAAATACAGAGATTTCCAGATCTGTCGGTAGGTCTGTATTTTTAATTCCTGAATTACACTTATTTGTAAGACTTTCAAAAAAGGGAGAAAACTCATTTTCTGTGTAGTTTGTAACAGTAGCAGATCACTTCATGCACCAGAGAACTGTCAATATGTTTTTCAGGGATTACTGTCAGCAAAACCTTTGTGTGCTGCTTATAAACCTTCATGCAATGTTAGCTTCAAGATTAGCACTCCTGTCCTATGGAATATTTAAGGGCTGGGTCCTTAAAGTAAGGCTCCCAAGTCATCCTCTAAAATAGAACTAGGTTGCTTTAGTCGTATTTTCTTTTCCAATGTGCATTGATGAACCAGGAAAAAAGAAGAAAGAAAGGTACAAGGATGTGCTTGTCCTTTCCAGCCTTCTTGGACCATAGAAGGACTCTTCTGTAGGTGATGTGGAAAGGATCTGAGTGTGTTGCTGCTGGGGGATGCGTGCAGCAACGCACAGGGGTGTGCAGAAGCACTGAGGACAGCAACGATGGGCTCTGCGCTGGGTGCCTGTGTCAGGCCAGCCTGGCACCTCGGGCACGTCCCCGCGTGAACCCTGCACCTACAAAAGGTGACAGACAGGTGATTCAGTGGGAATTACTCCAGGGATGGATTAATGTCCAGGTACCACAGGCTGTGAATAGGCTGAGAGCGATAGGCAGCTTGGAGAACACTGAGAGGGCAAAGTGTAGAAAGAAAGTGGAAGAGTTTGGATATTATCTGCCTCATTTTGTGGAATATCATTCAGTAAATTATATCTTGTAATGTTGGTGTTCCCAACTGTTAAATTAGCTCAAGTAGAAGAAATAATGAAATTGGAGTGAGTTGTTTCAACTGGTATAATTACTCGCTTGGTGTTAAATTTCCTGATTTTCTTGTCCTTTATGTTGTTTGATATTCAGGCATTAGAGGATGGTTGAAATCCTCAAAGCTTTTGCTAGTTTGGGAGAAACTCTGCTGTCTGAGCTTACTTCACGTTTGGTTCCAGTTCTGAGAATCACACAAGAAAAACAGAACCATTCATATTTGGTAAAAGAAAAAGAAAAACAAAGTTAACAGGATCACTCTGTTCCTTGGAAACCAGGGAATTTTATCCAAGTTTGGAGACCATGGTACAGGCGAAGTATGAGCCAACTCTGTCTGTCTCTGTCATGTGGATGCAGCACCAGAAGGCTGAGCTGAATGAAGTGATTAACCTGCAAATCCAAACATCTTATGCCACAAAATGACAGACTTCTCATGCCACCAGTATACAAGCTTTTTCTTCTAACTTCACATATGCAGGCTTAATTACAGCACTGAGGGGCAGAAGGGTTGATAATTAAGAAGGCTTGCTTTGATTCAGTTTTACACCAGTGACCTCAAGAAGGCTCAGCTGAATCGAATGCTTATTGGTGGCCCCAAGACTTGCTGTGCTGGTTGCAGTGCAAAACCTCAGTGCCGAAAGCTGCAGGTACGGTAACTTGTTCAGC
>NW_010167557.1:9222-12372 GCF_000695765.1 Mesitornis unicolor
CCCTTCTTTGGGGTGTGTCTTTGCAGCACATGAAATGTGGGTGAGGAGCGCTCTGTGCACCTCCAGCCTGGGACTGTCCAGAGCAGGAGCTGTTCTGTGGGGTTTTTGGGAACCCCAGGATCGTTGGTGTTAAGATATTCTGCGTACATGGACTAAGATGAAGATGGTACCAAAAACTGACTTGACCTTGGGAAGTGCAGGCAGCAGGCAGCGTTGCAGGATAAGTTTTCGCCTTCTCAATGCAAATGAGCACAGGATAAACACACTGTACTGTGTGAGTGTTTCTCTGGTTGCAAAAACCAAGTGTGCACAAACATGACAAACAGCCTGGCAGCAGAATTCAACCGCATGGGTTGTGGAGATGACATCTGGACTGGAAAGTAGTGATAAACCTTCTGCTAACAACTGTCAGAGTTTTCCTTTTAATCAAATAGGCACGTTTCTTTGTACTGCCGGACATTAAAGAGAAACTGTATCTTAAAGATAAACTGAGGTTTTTTTGCGGAGGGGGGGTAGGGTGGGGTGGAGTTTGACATAGGGAGGCAATCCAGTTTTGTAACGTGTTTGCTTACTATGACACAGAAGTGCTGGGAATGCTGGACTGGATGCTTTTTGTTTTGTTTTGCTGTGCAGTTCTGTGATTATTGTGCTGTTTTATCTTGTAAAAAGGTGTTTGCCTCTGCATGTCGAGCTGGTTATAGCAGAGCCCTTCTTAGCTGCCTCCTGTAAAGCACATCAGGCTCTCATAACGACAGTGCAAATTGCTGCTTGCAATAGTCTGTATTACTGAAAAGATTAAAGATAAGTGTGCCTGCTGCATTTATCCTCCCTGTGCAAAGTAAGGTCGCACTGGAGTATTACCCAGAAACAGTTCTAATGGAAAAAAATCTTTGTTACTGTAATTGGCCTCTGTTTTCAATGTGTTTTGTGCAGGTGTCCTGCAACTTAACAGCATTTGTGGGAAACCTTATTACCACAGCAAATCTGGATGTGTGCAGCAGGACTCTCATGACTTACTCTTTCTGGATTCAGTGGCAGTCTGCACCTCCAACTCAGCGGTACCGGTACATTTCTGCCTTACCACATACTTTCTTGTATTAAATGGTGAGGCTTGCAATTGAAAAATTCATGTTGACATCCGATGGCATGCTTACTGTAACCCCAAAATCTGTTTTTAATGTCACATGTGATGAGCTGAGTCAAATTTTGTGTTCCCTTTTGTCAGAGCTTTGCTGGAGATCAGTAGAGGGAGGTTCCTGAAACAGCTCCAGGCTGCTGGGAGAGCAGAGCTGGCAGGGGCTGCTGGAGGGCTTCAGTCCAGGCTTCTGCTCCAAGCAGGGAGGTGGTTTGGGATGCTCTGGGTCTTGCTCCAGTCAAGTTATGAAGATGTCCATGAATGGAGATCCCACAGGCTCTTGGGCCCTGTTCCAGTGCTTAATCATGCTCATTCAGTATAATTAATACATTTTTCACAACTGGAATATTCCTTGTTGTAACTTGCGACTGTTGCCTCTAGTCTTTTTCGCCATGTACTTCTGAAAAGAGCGGCTCCATCATCTCTATTAAAAGATAACTATAGTGTGTCCAAAAAGCTTTTCTTGCGCGTGTGTAAAAACTATTAAAAGAATTCAAACCATTTTGGGGAATGATGAACAATATCTGTTGCATCATCCCAGTCTTCATCCATGCCTAAAGGCAGCATACTTAAAAATCGTAAACGCCTTGACTTGAGAGCACAGTGCATATTGCTTCAAATCTTATGGAATAAAAAATGACTCTGCCCAGGAAGTTTCATTTTTTTTTGATCAGTACAAATATTCTTACCTGTAATCAAGAGACCCAAACGGAAGAGTTGAGCAATGGTTCACTTAAGAGCAAGACTCCTGTAAGAGCAAGAAACCTTTTCATAGCAGCGTGTGTTTGCACTGGTAATAGGGCAGCACTTCTAAAGCTAAAATATAACAGAATTCCCTATCACATCACGCATTGATGCCAAAGTTTTACTTGAGGACTCTGATAATTTCTGTGCATATTCTTAGTGTAGTTGTTTGCAGGTTCTTGTTCAGCGCAATAGTACAAAAAACTAGAGTCCCAAATCTATCTGGTTTTAAAATGTATTTTCTGTGCTTATTAACAACTCCTTTTAAGCAGTATTTTCTTGTGGGTTCATAAATTAACTGCAAGAGATGATAGGATTTTAATCTAACCCAGATTGCTGGTTGTTCCTTGAAAGAGAAAAGCCACTGCTGGGTGGCACGCTGTTGGCTTGGCAAGCCGCTGCTGCAAGAACTGGGAGCAATTGTGACCCCAAAGAGAGCCCTTGGGAAACAGTTAATGGTGAGCAAGAAAAGAAAAGGACTACAGCTAGTGTGCAGAACAGGGTGTTACCAAAGTGTTTGATTAGTAACAAATCATTAAAGTAAGAATTGTGAATGTTGATGCAAACGGTGCTCTCAGAAACTCTCTACATTAAAACGTAACTGTGTCCTTCCCATGCTCATAGAGGAAATGAGCTTCCCACTGCGAGGAGAGGTACTCAGGCAGGCTGTCCTCAGAGGACTGGGGAGGGAAGGGCTTCTTGCTGAGGGAGTGGAAGGATCTTGAGTCTCCAAAATAATCTGTTAAAATCCTGCATTGTCTGGAGTGGAGGAGGACTGGTTGCTGATAGTCCAGAATTTCTGCCTTGAGAGGGGTGCAGATACTGTAGGAGCTTCTGCATTGATGCAGGCTGCACCATAGAAGAAGGGAGCTGCTCTTTGGTTGCTGCACACAGATTACGTAGAGTTTGGCTGGAAGACTCCCCTCCCGTCATTGCTCCTTGTGCAGGCTGTGAGGAACCAGAGGTTCTCCTTGGTCTCCATGGGAAGAGAAAGCTGCTGGGAGTGCTTGAAGTCCACAGATGTTTCTGTGCACTCTGGGACAGATTGGGTAACAAGTTGTTGTCTCTTCCTGGCATTAATTACTTGGAACTGGTCTGTCTCCTTTTCCCGCAGTGTATTTAATTCCCATGTCTGTGTGTAGCTGTTGCAGCATGGTGCGCACAGAAGCTGTAGCAGCTCAGGAAAGGAGCCCTTGCCAGCAAGTCGGGAGGCAGTGCCTAAAGGGTACATCACGAAGGTTCTTCAGAACAGAAACATCACACTATTCCTG
>NW_010167557.1:12403-38800 GCF_000695765.1 Mesitornis unicolor
TTCTGTAAAGACAAAACAAAAAACCAGTTTCGTTCACTCTGGGCTGTACTTGGGTAAAACATAAAATGTCTTCTGCTCATGTTTATCCCTCCTGTTTGAGGCACTTCTGTTTATGGCTCAAAAGCAGTAAAACGAAAACATGCACTTGGTTGAAGACTTAGTGGGTTTTTTTCTGTGTTGGCAAGTCTTGATTTTGCAAGATCGGTTTCAATTAGGTCACATTTTTCTGTCTCTTACTTTATGATGCTTCATGTAATGAGATGAAATTGTATTGTTTTTCTTAAAATAATAGTACAATTTCATTCTCTCCTTATATGGCAGATGACTGTTGCAGTATTGTCTGCTTAGATCCCATCTGTGCAACAAATGAAACGCAAAACAAGAACCTAACCACAAGACGAGAGAGTGTTGTATGAAGACTGGGCCATTTTACAATGAAAATATTTTGATGTGGCATTATACAAAACCGCAAAATATCATCTTTTACTTCTTCCTTCCTTTCATTCAGGACAGGCTCAGTGGAGAGGCATGAATGACATTTCTAGAAGCAGAAGTAGATTCAGAGGATCTTGAGCGATGCAGCAGAATTGGCTCTTTGGGGGAAGGTACCACTTCTGCTCTTTGATGTGGCTGAGAAGGCAAAGTTTAACAGCGAGAAGATGGGGAGGAATAAATACTTGAGTAGCTGCTTTCCTCATTTTAAGGTTTGACTTAGCTTTCCCATACAGACATTCCAACTAGATACGGATATAAGGTTATCCCATCAGCTTTCATTTGCTCAAAAGCACTTCAATACGGTTTGGCTTTGTGCTTGTTACCGTGCCCTGCTGCAGCGGGACCCTGTATTGCAGTGTGGCTGGCTGTAAAGGATTAGTCTGGAACTTCTCTCTATTCAGCGGGTTTATGTGCTGCCTGTTAGCCTTTTGTTACAGTTTTGTAGAGTAGTTGTGTTTTGGCCTGATGAGAATGTCAGTGGAGCTGCTTTAAAAATCAAAGTAGTCCTTTATTTGGTTAAATTCTGCTTGTGATCCGTGATTCTAGTAGGAGAGAGAAGGTTAGACATGAAGAAAACCATAGATATCTTAAAAAAGATCGTAACTGCCTTTTCTTTTGGATATTTGCTGTGTTGTGTGAATGGGCTCATTTGACGTGAGAGAATGTGTCCAAAGCAAAGGAAGTGGAGAAACACGCATTAATGTTCCAATGAGCGATAACACGCAGATAATGCTACAGAACGGGGCACATGGGAAATACCTGCAGGAGTGCAGATTCCTTGTAGGATGTAGCATATGTTGATGGGCAAGCATTTGTACACAACAAGAAGAAAAGATAATAGATAAACCAAGCAATTGTGTATTTCTACGTAGTGGTAAGCCTAGTTTTTAGCTAATAGATTCCCTTGGGATTCCAGTTCAGGTAAAGTCTGTGGTTCCTTTGTACATAAGATTTTCATTTGTCATGTGAAATGGTGATAAACTGGACAGGTAAGGTATGAAGATAATAAGTTGACAAGAAAGAGCATTAGGTGACTGAACACATCATAACTAACTGGACTATTACATGACTAATGGGTTTATTCAACCCTACCAAGCAGAGCAATATATTGGAGAAAATGGTAGCCCTAAGCCATTCTTCAGTGGATAAAACTTGTAACTGTATGAACGAAGGACAACCTATATGAGACCTAAGGCTGTTACTAATTCCAGGCAGTAGTTCTTGATGTGAATTTTTTTTTTACAAGTATCCTTTTGAAATCTGCGTTGCTTCCCACTTTGAAAGCATGGTTGAAACGAGGCCTTACTGGGTGGAAATTGTAGCATCACATGCAAGTGAGGCTGTAATTTGAAAAGTACATTTCTAAAGGTCAACGTGACGGAGTGCTTTATCCTCTTGCTGGAGAAGCACTCAGAAAGAAACTCTGTGTGTGTTTCCTTACTGCTGCCATCCCACTGGCAGGCTGCAAAATGCCCCTCTTGGCTTCATTTCAAGTTGTGATTCATTCTAACGCCAGGGATGCAGTTACGTATCCCATATCACAAACAGAGAGCTGTTACGCTGATGTAAAGTCTGATGAAGTGAAATCTTTTCTCTCTGGAGAATGAATGCATGCTGTGGAGTCAAACTGCATACAGTGTTCCTGCCTCTAACAGCACCTCACTCTGAAGTACACTCACATTGAGCCTGGCTACTCACGGCCACAGGGAAGTAACGCAATTACAGGTTGGTCAGTTGGCAGCTTTTAAAGACTGTTCATATATGCTCTTATCTTTAACAGATTTGTCTCAGACTAAAGCCTCCACTGACCAAGGATGTTGATTCTTCTGGCTTTCATTATCGTGTTTCACATAACCTCAGCGGCACTGCTGTTCATCTCAACTATTGACAATGTAAGTGTCATTTCTTCTCTTGTCCTCTCAAACACACGGGTGGTTTTTTGCTTCATAAAACGGAAGTTTTTCTTCTCTAGGTTGTCTTCAAATTGCTTATTGAAAGTATGTAACTTTGTTAGGCACACTGGTCTGCTGGTACCTTTTTGTAAGAAAAGTGCCTTGAATGTGCACGTTGCTGCTGTACCTGGATAAGACCATGCAAGTCCATGCCATGTATTTGTATGGCATCAGGTGAGAAGCCCACGTTATGCCACTGATCTTCTCCCCTGTGAGATACTTGGCCAGGGAGTATATTTACAAATACTACTGTGCTTGCAGGGTGAGGCAGTGGGGCTTGGTTCAGCCAGATACGAGAGAATGTGGGGGTGGAAATCTGGTGTCCTTTTGTGTCAAGTACATGGAGTCAAACGGCTCGTGGTTAATGCGTGGGGAGAATTTCAGTCAAGGTATGCTCTGCCTCAGAAGTAGTTTTCCAAGATGCCCAATTAAATCATAGAATCATAGAATGTATTGGGTTGGAAGGGACCTCTAAAGATCATCTACTCCTGCAGTGAGCAGGGACATTGGTACCAGATCAGGTTACTCAAGGTCCCCATCAAATCTGACCTTGAATATCTCCAGGGATGGGGCCTCCACCACCTCTCTGTGCAACCTGTGCCAGTGATCTACCACCCTCATGGTGAAGAACTTTTCCTAATATCCAACCTAAATCTGCCCTTTTCTAGTTTACAACCATAACCCCTCATCCTATTGCTACCTGCCCTAGTGAACAGCTCTTCCCCAGATTTCTTATAGGCACCTTTCAGGTATTGGAAGGTCATTATGAGGTCCCCCTGGAGCCTTCTCTTCTCCAGGCTGAACAACCCCAACTCTCTCAGCCTGTCTTTTTAGGAGAGGTGCTCCAGCCTTTTGATCACCTTTGTGGCCTCCTCTGGACCCGCTTCAGCACTTCAGTGTCCTTTTTGTGCTGGGGACTCCAAAGCTGGACGCAGTGAGGTCTCACCAGAGCAGAGCAGAGGGGCAGAATCACCTCCCTGGCCCTGCTGGCCACACTTCTTGTGATGCAGCCCAGGATGGGGTTGACCTTCTGGGCTGCAGATGCACATTGGTGGCTCATGTCCAGCTTCTCGTCCTCCCATACCCCCAAGTCCTTTTCCTCAGGGCTGCTTTCCAGCACATCATCTCCCAGCTTGTATTGGTAATGAAGATTGCCCCTACCCAGGTGCAGGACTCTGCACTTGGCCTTGTTGAACCTCATGACACCATATATGATAATGAGAGACACCATTAATTTGTCTGTTTCCATTCAGTAAGCAGTTTCAGCATAGTTTTAGAATAATTTACGTTGCCTTCTTTTCAAATTTCCTTTTTATTCTTGTGACCAGAAAGAATTTACCTTTCAGTATTTAACTGTGCACTTGTTTTTCTTTATCTGAGAGTCTCAGTGTACACACAGGCTTTTAGGATTAAAAAACTGTCTCCTGAAAATGCTTTACTGTACTCAGTGAAGCTGGTTTGAATCCTGTAGTCTTTTCCAAGACTGTGCTCCAAGTGAAATGATGTGTTACCCACAACTCTTTATTGCAAAATTAGATACTCTCTTTCAGTCAGCTGGTTGATTTGTTCCATTGAAGCAGGTCATTAATTGAGCACTAAAAGCAGGTTATCTTACCCTGCTCCTTTGGATATTTGGAAAGCTAGGACAGCAGACAAAACAACCTATTCTTATTTCAACAACTTATTCTTAGTTCAGATCTACTACATACAAATCAAAGTATTATAAAAACAAAGCCCCATGCACTCTGCTTTGTGTCATTAGCTCCTTTTAAACAATTATGAACTTAAACTGTGGAACCACCTTCTGTTAGACTTTATCATCTTCAGAGGCTTTTGTCGTCATGAAAATAACTCTGAAAGGATTATACAGTGCTCAGAGCTGAAAAATAATGTATTGAACTTGGACTGCAAAATCCAAGTGAGTGGCATCCTGAGAAAGTAATGCTTTTTCTTAAACCACAGTGTTACTATTACATCTGTGCCTACCACCATCATATATTGTAGTTTTTATTGCAGTATTGTTTGCAGAGCTGCACACTATCAGTGAGGTTTCTGGACTGTCTGTTTAAGCAGCGGATGCTACCAGGAGTCATATTTAAAAGTCATATTTTGCCAACTCTGGTCGAAACAAAGGCCTGGGTAGCTGTTGGAATAAGAATGGGTTTCCTGAGGAAATGCCACTTGTGTGGAGTGCCTGCAGCTTTTCCCAGCTACCGTAAAAATCTGGTCAGTCACTGCAGTGCTATTTTGTGTTAAATGTTAAAACATCAAAACAGAAATACCACAGGAGGATCTTAATTTGTTGCTAGCCACTCTCAGTCAGACACCGCAGTGTAGGTTTGTACATAGTGTACCTACTGCATTTGCACGTGGACACCACAGCTACGTTACGTTGAGATTGATTCAGTTCAGTGTCGGGAGCCAGAAAACTTAGGAACGGCTTCTGCTTCATAGCTGCATACTCTGCTATTCCTGCAAATGAAAAAGTGCTGTGCCTTTCAAGAGCTGAGCATTCTAAATAGGGTCTGGATGAACAAAGCAGATCTTGTCTAGGTACCTTAAGGAGTGAGCAAGCACTGCCTGTCCAAAATTTCTGCCTGAACAATGGAAAATGCTTTGTGCTTTGGGATGTTTAAGATTGCCGTCTGTTCCCTTTCTGCTTTATCCAGGTCTGAAATGGCAATGACATGTGAATAATGATATACCCTTTATTCCACAATACTCTTAGATCTCCAGTTCAGCTTGAATGGTTAATTAGCAAAACTGAACAGAAATCTGTTCCAGCTGATGTATTTGACCAGGAGACACCTGGACAACTAATAAGTTTTGTGTTTTGTTTTTATAGTGAGAGCCCTTTACTTTTATTTTGCAGGCCTGGTGGGTAGGAGATAATTTTTCTACAGATGTCTGGAGTATGTGTGTCACGAATAATAGATCCTGTATGGCTATCACAGATCAATTCAGTGGTGAGTGTCTGTCCGTGCCTATGTCTCAGTTCCTGTAGCAGGAGATCTGGTGAAATCGCTGTGAAAGGGGCAAGAATGGCTTTATTCAAAAAGCTGCATGTTTTAACAACTCAGGTCTTCAAAAAACTTCAAGACTGACTTTTCCCTGTTCCAGCGGTTTCTGTAAAAGGAAAACAGGGAACTGTCAGGTGCACTTGAATGCCCAGTGCAAGAGGGTGAACACAAACAACTAACAACAAGTGCTATCTATGGAGTTCTTAAAAAATTAGATCAGATAAAACCAGTGAAGTCATCTGAAAGTGTGACAGAAGTGACAGAATTTGCCTCAGAATTTAACTTCCAACAAAGAACCTAAAAATACTGGCTGTGTACAGGGATGAGGGGAAAAGTGGGAGAAAGAACGCAAGCTGAAGTTTTAACAAAGAAGACACAGCACAGCCTCACATCCTGCTTTACAAAAGAAAATCTCAAATGCTACATTTACTTTATTTCTATACTTTCAATCCTTGTGTATATTAGAGGTAGATGATTTGAAGAGCCACGTACCCATAAAGTAACTGCTTTCCAAGCATCAAGTTGGTTTCGAGCGTATCTGCATCGCTGTGAGATGATCCGTTGTGCACAGGCGTGTCCAAGACAACATGAATTTAACAATTTGCATTTGATGTCTGTATCACTGGAGTTCAGTACCCGCACTCGCTAGATCACGAGTAGCTCAGGTACGTGAGCTGGTCACAGACCTGCTCACAGCAGGGTCACTGTCCAGAGCAGGGGGGCTAGATGGAGCTTCCCTACAGAGCTTAGCTTGGCCATATCATTGCAGCAGAGGTACACAGAACAGCTACGTGTAGTGATGGATTTATTGGTTACTTCAGCTCCTAGTTACAGGGATTTAATGGACAGGATGAAAAGCCTGTGGCTGTCCTTTTCTGGTTATATCCTATCAGACAGAGCTGTCTCCAGGTCTGGTCTGCATTTATAAGCAGTTTGGGACACCTGGCAGTTCCCCTGTGCATTTAGTATGTAGAGGGTAGCAAAGGATGGGACAAATAGCCTCTTATTAGAGAGGGAATCTAATTAGTGGGAATCTAATACTAGATCCTCAGTATTTTTATTCGGTTTTATTAAAAGCTTTTAATAGTCCTTAAACCACTGGCTGTATGAATACCAAGGAAACAAAGAAGCACACATGTATTCAGTTTGCTGTATCTGCTGAACTGCTTACAGAACGTAGCTCTGCCCCTCTGCTCATTGCAGGAGTAGGCAAATACAGAAACTGTATTTTTAATCAAGCTCCTTTTGTTTCTGCAGAATATCAATCAATTCAGGCTGTTCAGGCCACCATGATCCTATCTACTATTTTCTGCTGCGTGGCATTTCTGGTTTTCATTCTTCAACTCTTCCGTCTAAAGCAAGGAGAAAGATTTGTGTTAACCTCTGTTATCCAGCTCCTGTCATGTGAGTGATTTTTTCAACACTTGTGACTTTGATGACGTTTCCATGAAAGTAGGGAAGGGAAGGGGAAGAAGGTCTAAAAAAGATTGAGCTGCATAAGAACTGTGCAGGGTTCTTGAGGTCATAGCTTATACTTCATATTTGTTAAAACAGTGACCTGCTCTGTTCTGTACTGTTCAGGCAGGTAAAACATGGATTACATCACTGCTTATGATAAAGTCATTTAAACTTTGAAGGGAAAGAATCTGAGATTTTGAGTTTCTTGGACAATTAAATAACTCTGTAATTGTTACAGGCAGGTACTTCCTGAATTTTTGTCAGTCTTTAAAACTATCCAGATGTTTAGAACCATTCTGTTTTTGTTACAAATGACATAAATACACAGCAGCACTTCAGATTTAATCCATGCCAAAGAAAATATGTCCTGAAATGCTCTGACCTTAGTCTGAGGATGGAAAATGACTGCAGAAAAAGGACTTTGGTGGAAGCAGGTGACAGAAGAGAGACAGCGAATAATTGTTACGTGTATTGGTAATACTTTAAGATGCTAATCTGTACTGTTTTCTTCCTCCTGCAGGTCTGTGTGTTATGATTGCAGTTTCCATTTATACAGACAGGCATGAAGAGCTCCACAAGAGCAGTGAATATAGCTTTGCAGTTTCTGAGGGCCAGTACGGCTATTCCTTCGTCTTAGCCTGGATTGCATTTGCCTTCACTCTCATCAGTGGTGTTATGTACCTAGTATTAAGGAAGCGTAAATAAATGTCAGCAGCTAGTTATTTTTGTCACTACAGTACAAAACCAAATTCCAGTAACCATTTTGTATATAATCATTTACATGGTTTTGTAGTAAAGGTATTGTTTCTCTACAAATGTACTGTCGTCTTGATATGAAAAAGCATTTTAAAAAACGGCGTGTTTAATGGACTGCCTGGCACCTACAGGTCAGGGCTCTGAGCACGACAGAGCCAAGTTGTTTCTTTTATGTATTTCATCATCAGAAATGGTTTTCTCTTTACTGCACATTGTTTGCTCCTGGCCTCTAGTAGGTTACAAATAAAGGCCATGCAAATTAATTAGTAAGCAATATGCTAACTGTGTTCCTGGACCAGATGTATCCCTTTGGAATGGGATGAATATCGAGGAGAAAAAAATGAGGCCCAGATCACAGTGAAAAAGCAAACAATTATAAAAGCCCAAAACTGCACTTGGTGCGTTTGCTCTGGCAGAGGACCAGCGTTCTGCTATTTATAATGTGCCCTAAGTGTCATCAAGCTTTTATTAAAACCACTTGCTTTGGAAAAGTAAACAACTTTTTTTTACTCCAGCAAATGATTCTCTTGATTCTCTTTCACATTTAATTTAAGCATGTAGAGCCTTTGGCTGGAGAATTTACCAGCAAATTCACTGCACTACTTGGGACCAGAATAGTCTGAGCAGTAAGAAATACCCCACTCACATCCTATACCCCTTTATTTTGCATTGTGGGTAGTGTTTCTGGAAGGAAGGAAGGGAAAAAAGACCATTACCTTGCCTACATCTGCAAATATCTAAGCAAATTAGTGGTCAAGCAATGCCAAATGTAGGTTCTTACAGCCAAGCTCAACTTGTTTATTACACTGGGCTTTGATTATATAGTGATTTCATGGCTAATGTGTCATTTACAAAAGCATTCCCTGCGTCTGACCATTAGGAAATTGGCCTTTAACAAAATCATTCTAAAGTCCTTTGTGGGTTTTACTTGAACTAAACACTCATACTAAATAAACCAGAGTGCAATTACTATGCTTATGAATTCCAGGATCATTTTTCCAAGATAAAACGACGATTTTAATTTTTCAATACCTTTGTGACATAAATTTATGCTGTAATACCAGGCTTAACTGCTCCACAGTGCAATACTGGCTTTGGCTGATGGTGATTTGGAGTTGGGAGATGGCTGTGGAGAATGAATGATGTGCCTTTTTCTGGTTAGACACAGCCTTGCTACCTTAACATAGATTTGACTTTGTAAAAGCACTAACCATGTATTTATTTCAATGTATTCACTACAGCTGGCCCAATACACAGGCAAGAAAAAAGTACATAGGGTTTGAGTGAGGTTTTATACTTCATGTAGAACAGATTGCTATTACAAAGTAGCGTAGCTCTACTGAAGTCCATACTTCCTGGATTCTACATCAGGTGATGGTCTGACCCAGTCCTTCAGATAATTCACCCTTGATTTCTCACAAAGTAAAAGTTCTGGTGCATAATGGTACAGAAACTGTTTCCAACCTGAGTAATAGGTCATATAGTTCCATCTCCATTCCTTGAACAACCCAAAAAGCTTTGGCAGCTACTGCTTGTCTTTTGGGATCAAAGAAAGCCCAACAAGATTCTTAGGAAATTGGACAGTTAAGCAGGACAACACACTCAGAGTAATAACAACAGAAAAAACCCCATCAGTCTGAGCAAAATGTGTTCTCACCAGTCTAACAGGATACTTGTATTTTGTCAGGGTTTGGTTGTTTTGCTCTTAATTTTGAGAATTACTGCCCTGATTTCTAAAAACATGTTCCTGCAGTTCGCTGAATACACATCAGATTCCAAACCTGAATTTTGCTAGCAAGCAGAATTCATCTTAAATAAGCAGATGCAGGTTTAAGGTTAAAAGTAGATCAGACTCTTAGCTAGGCATTTTGCTAGTTTTATTCAAACATGGAATAGGAAAATTATGAAGCAAATATGGATTAAAACTATTGTATCTAGAAGACAATTGTGTAAAATTGTAAATTAAGCTGTTAGTCACTGACTTCATGAGATGCTTCTCCAGTTTCTTGCTTTGATGAAATGCTTGGGTCATTTATAGAACAAATACTTAAAATAAAGTTGCATATATACGTGAACACACAGCTTAATTCCACAGTAAAAGATCTGTCCCTTTAATTAAAAATGAAAAGCAGAGACCCCACGGTGTCCAAACAGCAGCACAGGCATGATGCCACATAAAAAAAGAACAAATGGGAAAACAAATGCCAAACCAGTTTGAACTAAAGTTTTAACCAGGACAAACATATTTAAGGATATTCTCTCTACCCAATATGCCTTTAAAATATACCATTTTCTGTGCTCTATATCTTCTGAAACTGTACATGAAAATAAAGTTCAGATTCTTATCCTGTAATAGCAAGCTTGATGCATTTAGCAGCCTGACCTTGTCTTTAAGCTTGGGATATATTTACTTAATGTTCAATGAGAAATAGTTGAGTATTTGTGCAAAGGGGTAAAATTAAATTCTTCCTGCCTGTACTAGAACCACAAGCTGGTTATTTCTGTCCTTTGTTGAAGACATTCCAGGGTAAGCAGAGAAAATATGAGTGTATTGAACACTGAAGTGTATGGTACCAAAAGAACAGCTACTGAGTAATGCAAGACACACAGATGCTCTGATGAGCAGTTTACTTGTAAGGTCGGTTTGGGGTTTTTTCCCATCATTTGCAGAAACAGCCGTGTATTTAAGATCAGGTTGAGTGCCTTGACCACATGAGAAAATGATGCTAGAAACAGGCCAGTGACTTCTGTATTTTCTCTGGTCCAGTCTTCAGGTTTGTGCTGGGATGATAAAAACACAGAGAGGTTATACATACTGCCCCAGAAACAGTTTCCCAAACGCTATGCAACTTCTGTCTTCTAATCACAGTGAACAAAAGGGAAAAGTCCAAACTTTTAAAATATTTACTAGCTGCTGGGAATCTACCTTGACTTTTTTTTATCCTGCAAGTAAGCATCTGAAAGGAAGTATAGGAAACAATACCGGAAAACAAATCTAGAATATTTATGTCAGTATTTTTTAGTGTAATCCATCCAGGAAAAGAGAAAATGAAGTTCTGCACTACTTCACTATGAGATATCTGTAAAAAAAATGTGTAATAGCTGAGAAGAACTGTGTTGCTTAAGCATTTTTTCTTACCCCAGCTACATCAACTATTCATTTTACATGGTCTTGAATGGCTTCAAAATAATGGAGAGACTGCAGCAGTGTTATCTTGAGCATGATGGAAGCTTGTGCCATTTAGCTGGACAGACAGCAGAAAACAATCCGTCCTATAAGTTCTAAAAATATGAGTAAGATGAACCACTACCTTTCCAAACAGTAAAGAGAGCAAAGATCCCTAAACTCATGGTTCATCAGTGCCACTGAAATGAAAATTATGAAGGTGAATATTCCATTCTATCCTTAATTTCTTTCATATGTGCAGTAATCGCCTCTGAATTAATAAGATGAAAGAAATTGAAATGTGGAAATAAATCAGTCCTAAAAGCAAGATTTAATTTTCACGGCTGTAGAAGCAGGTTACAAAATTAATGGAATAAAGTTCACACGACTGTAGCAAGCAGGAGACTACAAATAATGCTTTGCCTCAGAACTCACTGCAAGTAACAACAGGTTACTTAGTGGAACAATAACAGACCACTTGTTAAGGTAGTTTGGGTCTTTTAGAGTTTTTTAAGGATCGTGTATCACAAAATGGTCTGTAACATTCAAATGTATCTTTTCACTGAATGACCAAGTAGGACCTTTTTGGGGTGACAACCTGTGATAAACAGCAAGGCACTGGAAGTGGCAAAGCCATTATTTCCTATTTTCTTCCAATGTGATGCAGAATTGCTACCAAGGTTTTCATGGACCAGATGTAAGCAGTATCTGTAGGGAAGCACACTTGGGATCCGTTTCTGTACAGGCCCATGACAGTGCAATCCCCTTCGGATTTTGCACATCAGCCACTTTAGTTGCAGGATTCTGAGGAGGGTCTTTGAATTCTTCAGTGAACTCTGGGCAAAGATGGCTCCTGGCTGTGGAGGAAGATGAGCAAATTGCTTGAAAGTCTAGGCACCAAGACCAAACCAGTTGTTATTTAAACAACAACATTAACAAGCCAGTTAGTTACACTGCTTTTTATTCATAGTAACTTAGCTTCGTGTAAATAGAAAAACTTCAGAATTGTTACTGTCTGCATAGCTTCCAAACTAAGAGAAGTGTCGCAGGTTACCTGATGTTCAGGTATTAATACTCAGCATGTTGCTGACACTTGGTTTGTCCAGTAAGCTTTTCCCCAGAGTAGAAAATCCTCCTTCTGTGGTAGTAATAACAACATGGAACAGCAAGTTGTGTGCTGTCAGAAGGGTGAAGAGGTTACCACTACCTCTAGCCGGGTATTTGTGTACTCTGCATCAGTTCTGCAATAACTGAATTGCTACATGGGGGGGGTTTTCTTGTGTTTTCTTTTTATCTGTAATAAATACAGCCCAAAAGACATAAACCTGTGCATGTACTAAGTTTTAAAACAGGTTATACATTGTGCAGATGAGTAAAATTGCAGGTGCTTTCATGAAATTCAACTACTAGAATAAATATCAACAGATACGAAACAATCCTGTGATACCTGAACTGTATCAGGTGGTACAGATTTTTGGTCTGTTTTACTGCTCCTGCTTGATGAATAAAGCTCTTGTTCTATTTCACTTGGGGGAAAAAAAAAGTGAAACTATTTTTAAAAAAGCCAGTTGTGCTGCTGTCATAAGTGCCAGAATTCAGAAAACTTTTTAAACCAAATCTGCACACATTGCTACAGAGGAAAGAGTAGGAATGTAACACGTGTGCATTGCTTCCCAGACTCAACCTTCTTAATATAAAAAAAAAAAGTGAAAAAGGTGCCATATTACTTCAGATATTTTTATTTATTTTTTGCAAAATACTTGAAGCATAAAAACCTTACTTATGCTTAAAGTATTGAAGAATTAAAACTGTTTTGGAGCCTAAAAGCTCATAGAGTAAAAGTTTGAGTTTGTTAGCAAGTAATGTTTTCACACATTTTTAGGCATGACAAATTTGGAGAGAGAGAGAGAAAGACAGGAAGGAAAAGGACAAAGTAGATGAAAAGATAAAGGGGGAAAGACAACTGGAAGAAGTTTGTAGGTTAGCATTTCCGTGTGTTTATTTCTCAGGATGGTATCTCCTGGCATCACTTCTATAGGAAAAATCCCCCCGTTTTCCTGTGTCAATCCTGTTGCAATGGAGCCTCCTCGTGGCAAAGGGAAGCCTACTCCTTCAAAGCCCAGCTGCCTCAGCCTTTTAGTTTCCCATTCGAAAAGCTCTTTAAAAAGTCTTAACTTCCATCAAGTTCTAAACCGCCCTGCAATATGCAAATCCACCATATGAAAACTGATGTTGTACAAAAGTTGAATAAAAGAGAAGCTCATCTGATGTTCCTTCTCTCAGTTTTAGGAACCCTTAATTGTGGTACACAGCCTTTGAATTCTGTTTGTTCAAGAAACATTTCTGATCTTTTCCTATTCTGCCTGCAAACAAGATGCAAGCTTAAATATGATTTTTCTACCTATCAAAGGACAGCTTTGTTAAAATCATTACAATTCGTTAAAATCCATCCATATGTGTGATTTTTCTTCACATGCTGTGGGGTTTTTCCCTAGTGTGAAATGTGTTAATTTCAGGCTAAGACTCTCATCTTTACCAAACATCCACCAAGTGCCATTTTCATGAAACTGGAAGATTTCTTCAGTTTAGTCCAGCTAGGTTATCATTAAGTGAAACTTGAACAGAATGAGTCCTTCCAGAATCCTTGTAACCACTGATTTTCGTCTTTGGATCATATAGATATTAGGATACTAATTCATCACACAGAAAACCAGCAGCAAATTTCTTCCAAAAGACAAAAGAGCTTTCAAATTTCTCTCAAAGCTGTATACCTGTTACCAAAACAGTGAAACCACCTGAATGACATTATACCAATGAAGCAGTTTACAAAAATGAGAATTGATTTCAAGTAACACAGTAATTATCAAATGGATTTCAGACTACTAGTGTACAACAGAAGTTCTTCTAACATGCTTGCAAAGAAGAGTAGTTACAGAGATTGTAAGTACTTCCTCTTAATGCTAAAGGCATTCTTAACCTGTGTAACTGTTAGGGGTGTAGACATCTCAACCCACACATCCTCTATTCCTAAAAATGGCTTAGGATCCTCTCAGACTGGTTTGCACTTGTACTTCAGGTGTTTTCCAATTCAGATTGATCAGCAAAAACACCCTGTAAATGTAGTAAAGAACACAGGAAATAGCAAGGGAATTCTTACAATTCTAATCTGATTTCATCATCACTGCTGTTTCTTTAAATAGTCCCTGACAAAAATAAAAATGTGCAACCATCTTCAAGGAGGAAAGCTCACAGACAGAACTTGTGCATTACACCAATTACTCCAAAGATAAAACCAACAAACCAAAGACAAATCAAAAGAGAGACACAGTGATATTTATGTGAAACTCATTAAACAAAAATCAAATGTAAAACTCGTTTGATATACCTGACAAAGACTGTGCTTTTACATTAATCCCCAAAATTCTACCTAATAGATGCTTCTGTAACGTTTTAACAGCACCTTCTTTTTCTAACGTATAATTTGACCTTATCCTTTTGTAGCAATCAGTGTAAGAAAACTCAACACCAGACCATACCAAAGGCAAAGGTGGTATTTTATTTGTCTTCCTACGGGAGCTGACTCTGCCCACTCGCACTCATGTAAACACAACCATTGAGATATGAATCCAAATAGTCTGGTCACGATGACTTGTGTGCAACAGAGGACGAGAGAACACCAGCGACCACATCCTCAGTGTTTCTCCTGGGCTCCTTTTGCTGGTACCAGTGAAATGGATATTTATACCTGTTTAGAAATGGGAAGATAATGTAATTTTTTGCTTCTGTATCTTATTTCACTGTTTGTGAGCCTTTCTCATAAATGCTTTACAGAATCACAGAACGTTAGGGATTGGAAGGACCTCAAAAGCTCATCCAGTCCAATCCCCCTGCCGGAGCAGGAACACCCAGATGAGGTTACACAGGAAGGCATCCAGGTGGGTTTTGAATGTCTCCAGAGAAGGAGACTCCACAGCCTCTCTGGGCAGCCTGGTCCAGTGCTCTGTCACCCTCACTGAGAAGAAGTTTCTTCTCAAATTTCAGTGGAACCTCCTGTGTTCCAGTTTGTGTCCGTTACCCCTTGTCCTATCATTGTTCGTCACCGAGAAGAGCCTGGCTCCATCCTCGTGACACTCACCTTTTAAATATTTATAAACATGAATGAGGTCTCCCCTCAGTCTCCTCTTCTGCAAACTAAAGAGCCCCAGCTCCCTCAGCCGCTCCTCATAAGGGAGATGCTCCACTCCCTTGATCATCTTTGTAGCCCTACGCTGGACTCTCTCCAGCAGTTCCCTGTCCTTCTTGAACTGAGGGGCCCAGAACTGGACACAATATTCCAGATGCGGTCTCACCAGGGCAGAGTAGAGGGGGAGGAGAACCTCTCTTGACCTACTCACCACCCCCCTCCTGATACACCCCAGGATGCCATTGGCCTTCTTGGCCACAAGGGCACAGTGCTGGCTCATTGCTTTAAAGCAATATAAGGACATTAACTACATTTTACTATTCAACTCTAAGTACATACCTTATATATTGTGGAACACACACTGGAGTGAAAACAGTGTAAGGTGATAGCAGAAATGTATTTGTGGGATTTGTTGGTATAGTCATGGTAGCAGGAGAGAAAGCAGAGGGTCCAAGCTGGTTTAGTACTGTATTTTGATAGTGTGCACTTGGAAGCATTGTCTGACAAAGGAGGAGACAAATACTGCATTGTCATAAAAGCAACAGTATAAACCTGATCACATTTGCAAGAAGTGCTAAGGCAATCGGGGTGTACTCAAACACAACAAAAGAAAATCCCATTAAATCCACAGTAACACCAAAGCACTTTTTTTTTCTTGAAGCTTAACTTGTTTTTAAAAACCCCAAACACTTCTTTAAGTTTTGAGGCTCTTAAGCATCTTACTTGACCTTATCCTATTTTATGCATTGTTTAAAGTTTTTGGGAAAAGGCCGAGAAGATATGAAACTGATTTTGTAAAACGTTAAAGCCTTTAACAAAAAGAGAAGATTGCACGTTTGTCACATGCAATTCTTTTATACTTTCAGATGTGAAAGATCAAAAATACTTTGACTCCAAAGACTTCTTTAAAAATACATATTTCTGTAAAAGTGAGTGAGATTTTTTCATTAAACATTCAGTGAAACAGGAAGCTCACAGAACACCTTCACCCAGAAGATTAGCTAACAGAATTTCAGCACAACAAAATACAGTCATGGTAAGAACATGAGAAATTCCTGTTCTTAAGAATCAAAGGTCCCAAAGAAAATCGAAATCAAAGAAATCAAAAGAGAATAAAAGAAAAAAAAAAAGAGAGATGTTTTGTAATCTTGTCATTTTTAACACTAATGTATCAATACCTCCCATGAAAAATGCACAGAAATTAATAGCTATGTTACTAACATTTTCATTTTAATTTCATTTCATTGCCTTAAGGAAGTGGTTTTCAACTTGTTTGTGGCCGCTATGCAACTGGTGAACTATAGCTAAGTGGCTGATGAAAGGAAACTCAGAGGCAGGTATGCTGTAAGAAGCTTTAACTTTGTAATAAAGAGTGATCCCTCACTAGAAAAATTCCAGGGCCTCTCCAATAGGACAGCATTAAAACAAAAGTTGTCAATGTGTGTAGTGTCTATGCCCTGTCTTAATCAGGATGACTGAAAAGAAATATGTTGTAGTCTGAAACTGAAAACAAATTCGCAAAAGATCAACCAATTTAAAAGCTCTGCATAGATTTTTGCTGTTCTTAATGCAAGCAACAGCAATGTAGCTGTCAAAGTCATCAGGTTTCAGTGTAAGCATCCACAGTCATCTCTTAGTTTACCACTTAAGCATTAATGCCTATAGTAGCTTATGCATCTCCATCATACCTGATGAACAACCATTTTTGAGAATACTCCCTCCTGAAACGCTATCACAGCATTAATACTTCTCTCAAGTTTTGATACTTTGTTCTGCAACAGAAGAGAAATAATGGGTTAAGAAACACTTAACAGTTCACCTGAAAGAAGGAAGTTATGTATTATTATCATACAAAGAGTAGACAGCAAAACAACTGCAATGAACAAAGGCTAAAAATAGAACTATTAAGAACTTCTCTTTCACAGAATCACAAAACGTTAGGAGTTGGAAGGGCCCTGGAAAGCTCCCCCAGTGCAACCCCTGCCAGAGCAGGATCACCAGAGCAGTCGCACAGGAACATGGCCAGGGCTTTGGGTGTCTCCAGAGAAGGAGACTCCACAACCTCTCTGGGCAGCCTGGGCCATGCTCTGCCACCCTCACACTGGCAAAGTTTGTCCTCATCTTCAGCTTGAACCTCCTGTGCTCCAGCTTGGGACCATTGCCCCTTGTCCTGGCATTGGACATCCCAGAGCAGAGCCTGGCTCCTTCCTCCTGACACTCGCCCTTTCCAAATTTATGAACATTAATGAGGGCACCCCTCTTTATGTCACACAAGGTGAAAAGATCACATACTTTAGGGTCTTTCTCTAAGGTAGCATAATAGTCATATGTGACACACATGCAAAATATTCACAGTCACGCCAAGAGACTTACGAGGACTGCTTTAGCTAGTTCTTCATGGCTTTTTCTGCATTGTACTTGTTCAATTCCTCTATTTAAACTTTCTACTTTTTGATTAAAGAAGTCATTATTTAAAATATCCATCCGCTCGCCAATCATAAGTTTGATCTATAATAAAAAAAGCCGTGTTTCAAGTCTAAAAATCTAAAAACATTGAAATGCAAACACAGTGCTAAATTTAAAATTCAACCATGTTTCAGGCAAGTAGGGTCATTTTCCTCCTGTTGTTTATATGGCATTTCTGGCAGGTACAAAATTCTATGTTTTGGTATTCTCCATTAGACTTCACTCATGTTGCATACAGAAGGTGTCAACACATACTACCTTCTAAAATTTAAATAGGTAAAATTAGTATGTTTGTATTAATCACTACCAGTGCACTAGTACAACTTTAAAAAAATTTAAGGGTTTATGATTTCTCTACATACAAACTTTAGGGTTTTACTTTTTAGAGGACTGATGATCAAAAATTGCTGAGAAGACTACACTTTCAGAAAGTTATAGTCAGATCCACCACAAAGCAAACATGCAAGACTTGGATGTGTTCATGTGTAAATTTTGTCTTGGAGCAATCAAAATATTTTCAGTTTTAGCTAAGTAGAGAATGCCTTCAAAGTAACTTCAGTATTTTCTCCTCTCCAACACCCATCTGTATTCTCCCTAGAAAGACAGTTACCTACATTGCTAATTTAAATCATCAGTCCTCCCCACAAACAGAGTTTAAGTTATAAACAGGGTGATTGTATCTGTTTTAAAACTCTCATAAGACAACAATTAAAACATTCAAATAACTGCACACTACCTTTCCAAAAATACTTTCCTCTTTTTTGACACTGTACAAATACTCTTTTTCTCCATTTCATCAGAAATCTTGATAAATTTACACTGGGTGTTTTGTTCGCTTATTGAGCGTACTCTCTTCATTTGAGTGCTCCCTGAGAAAAAGAAAGAAAGACGAAGGAAAAAATAATAAGAAAAAAGCCACCACCAACCTTTCAAACTTCTTCCTTCATTACAATATAAATCATTACAGCTGAGGGCAGTGGAGGGAGGAGTTGCGTCACGCAAATCACTGATGTTCCTCCTTAAATACGCTGCAGCAGTTTCATCTTGAACTAGAATTGGGACATAGTATTTTGTGCAAAAAGAGAAAGAAGCCAAAAACTCATGCAAAACTGTGGAGAGGGGGGCAGAAACAAGATCAGGTTGCTGCTATTCATTTTCTCAGGACTAAACTTTAGAAATACTTTAGAGCTATTTTACCCTCCTTTTTCTTCTTCAGAGACAACAGCGGCTCTCTACCTTAAGATAAGCAAATAAGACACTGCTTTTTCTGCTGAAATAACAGAGATATGCCTGGAGGCTTTTCCTACCCTATTCTGGGCCAGTGCCTTTCATCTCTTTTTTTACCTAAGAACTTTTTGACATAGCATAGAAAGCCCCTTCCCAGGATGAGGGATTCTTTATGCCTTATCAGCTGAGAAGTCAGTTTCAGAGGCATGTCAGAACCATCACCATTTTAGAAACAGTTTTTCTTAATACCAGCAAATGAAATGTCTCTCCTCCTAACCCTCCTTTTATTAAAATGAAAAATGACATAGAGAAAATTATCCTCTAGGGGTTTTAATAAGGGAGCACTTTGTAGTCAAGGAAGAACCTTGCACCTGCAACTTACAGATTGTACTTGCCAAACAAGAATGGTTCTCCTGACGCTTTACGTGACTACGCTGCTATATAAATTTAACAAGTGTTTTATGACTGTACAAGAGGTGTTTTGCACCACAACCAAGCAGAACAGGGTATTTCTATTTCGCTGCACTGATCTTCACTCAAGCAGCAGCACCAGCAAGAGATGCACTTACTGAAGGAATCGATGGGGCTGGAACTAACTCCCCACCCCCAAAAAATGTAAGAGCCAGTGACTGAACATGAGTGGGCTACTAAGGACATTGGACTCCAAAGTTTGAATTTCTACTCATTTAGAAAGGTAACTGAGATACAATGTCAATTCAAAAGGTGAAAAACTTTATCTTTCTCTAGATAGAACATTAAGACAGAGTACTATTAAGAAAACACAGTCAAAACAAGGTAATTAGGACTGCACATAACAAATACCTTTCAAATGATTAAGAAAACAAGTTGAATTAGCTACCTATACTTTAAACAGTAACTTTCAAAGCACTCAGCAATAGAATAAGGTAACTGTGAAATTCAGTAACTATTTCATCCTAGCAAGTTTCCCCTTTAGGCAAGCACGTTATTTTGAATCCATGACATATGAACACAGCACAAAGTGCTAAAAGGTACTTCACCAAAATGTCAAAGATTCAAGAGAAAAAAACTATTCTGAATTTGTAGAATGGTAACTAAAATGTATTCTAAAACAGCGTGACTAGCAGGTTGAGGGAGGTGATCCTCCCCCTCTATTTCACTCTGGTGAGACCTCACCTGGAGTGCTGTGTCCAGCTCTCGAGCCCCCAACACAAGAAGTACATGGAGCTGTTGGAGTGGGAGGCCACGAAGATGACCAGGGGCTGGAGCACCCCTGCTGTGAGGACAGCCTGGAAAAGAGAAGGCTGCGGGAAGATCTTATAGCAGCCTTCAGTACCTGAAGGGACTAAAGGAAAGCTGGGGAGGGACTGTTTACAAGGGCATGGAGTGATAGGATGAGGGGTGATGGCTTTAAACTAGAAGGGGATAGAATTAGATTAGACATTATGAAGAAATTCATTGCTGTGAGGGTGGTGCAACAATAGGACAGGTTGTCCAGAGAAGCTGTGGATGCCCCCTCCCTGGAAGTGTTCAAGGCCAGGTTGGACGGGGCTTTGAGCAGCCTGGGCTGGTGGAGGCGTCCCTGCCCATGGAGCTTTAAGGTCCCCTCCAACCCAAACCATTCTGTGATTCTATGATTTAGTTCAACTCAAAATCCATGTGAGTTTTCAGGAAGCATGCTTATTGCAGTTCTTACAGAAAACTACTACACTTTTAAAGCTATAGAGTATGATTTTCTTATGACAATGAAAAGTTAAATAAAGCAATGATGAAGAATATCTTAATTATCTAGGCCGTCAGTGGTTTGAAACCACTTCCCTCTGCCCCACTCCAAAAAGACAAAAAATGCCTTGCCTGTTCCACCTCTAACAGCTAGGCTTGAATGAATGCCTTTACAGTAATATTGAATACTTACAGCTTGCAGAAAGAAAACTCCCTTGTCTGTATGAGATAGAAGAAAGTCTCTCTACTAGTAAACCTGAAGAAGAAAAAGGAACAATCTTCCTCCTAAGTGTAAATGTCCAGCAACTCGACAATTAAAGATGCTTCCACACATTCTACAATTATACCATTATTTCTGCTAATTAATGTCTCAATACTGGAGCAACAGTTCCCCTGCTATGTTACTTGGTACATAGCTAAGCATAAACCATGGTTACTTTTTAAACACCCTACCTAGGAAATAGAGATTTCCGCATGCCAGAACATCAGCAGAAATCAGTTTTAACAAATCCTCTTTTTTCCAGGGGAAGAGAAATGACTGGAGGAGTATTTAGGTGTTTTGGTCTTTACCATCTGCCTCCTGTCCTCCCCTTCTCACGCTTACCCAAATATTTGGCTTTTATTCTAGTGGTGAATGAAGTAACTCACAACTTTCCTAATAATATGCATTTAAATGCCATAGTTCAAGAAGGACAGGGAATTGCTTGAAGGAGTCCAGCACAGGGCCACAAAGATGCTGGAGGGAGTGGAGCATCTCCTGCTGAGGAGCGGCTGAGGGAGCTGGGGCTCTTGAGCTTGGAGCAGAGGAGACTGAGGGGTGCCCTCATTCATGGGGATCAATTTGGAAAGGGCAGTGTCAGGAGGAAGGAGCCAGGCTCTGCTCTGGGATGTCCAATGCCAGGACAAGGGGCAATGGTCCCAAGCTGGAGCACAGGAGGTTCAAGCTGAAGATGAGGACAAACTTTGTCAGTGTGAGGGTGGCAGAGCATGGCCCAGGCTGCCCAGAGAGGTTGTGGAGTCTCCTTCTCTGCAGACACCCAAAGCCCTGGCCGTGTTCCTGTGTGACTGCTCTGGTGATCCTGCTCTGGCAAAGGTTGCACTGGGGGAGCTTTTCCCTTCCAACTCCTGATATTCTGGGATTCTGTGTGATTCACAAAAATGTTTCCAGATGCTCTTAAGAAGAATCAAGACTAGTTGAATGTTGAAAAATAAGGAACCAGTAATCATTCCAAATTTAAAGCTACTATTAGAGCTTTTATAAAGGTAACTATTAAGCCTTTTGAAAGAGACCAAAGTCATTATTGGCATCTTTGAAAAGGGGTGTGTTGCTTAGGTCTGTTCCCTTATGCTTAAACACAGTATTAATGAAATGTAAATTAAAAACAACGCTTACAGCCAGTTGGAATACAAAATAAAAGCAAAGTTGGGAAAACTTCTTTGGCTTTGCCTCAAACCTTCAAATTAATCTGTAACCATTTTACTCACTCTACTATTTCAGATTTGCTTAGATATATTTTATGCAAAGTTGTTAACAACTGAAGATGTGAAATGCCTGTTAAACCCTGTTTCTGTACTATCACTGATGTGAATAAAGGTACTAATTCAGTACAGTCCTTGCAGCTGGAAGTCCCAAATCAAACAACTCCTTCTGCCTAGGAAATCCTAAACCTGACTTGGTAAGACAGTTGCTGAGGCTTTTATCATTATTTATCCTGACCTATGCATTCAGAATAGTTGAAGATATTTCATGATGTTAGGTAAAATGATTATTAAGAAAATGCTACAAAAATTCCTGTAGCATAGGTTGGTTAAAGGGCAGAGAATTTAAAATAATGAACTACAATAATTTCTTCAGCAGAGAAAGCATTCACTTAAAGGGCATATTTTTGGAAGAGTGGACTTTCTAATATTGTATTTCTCTAGGGAATAAAAGTGAAAAATAATTATTCTGGACTTAGTTTAAAACTGTGTTTTTCTTGAGTTATTCTTAGATTCACACAATGTGACCAGCAGCATAATTTCATCATTTTCCAAAATATCTGAACTGTCATTTCCACCTGACAGTTTATCCCTGCCCCTAGCACCTTTTCTGTCTCTCGTAGTCTTTACAGGAGCAACTAAGCCAGCAAAATTTTCTTTTTACTTTCTTGAGGCATCTATTTAATGTATTTTTTTAACACTGGAATGACTTTTTTGTTCCGGATTTTGTTCCCCATTTTACGCTCCCCTTTTGTAGGATGGTAATGGCATTGTTAGTTTTCTTACCCTTACTATCCCTGTCAGTGTCAGCCTCCACAGTTGCACTCCCTCTCATGGGATCAATGGGCAGAGTAGAAATGCACTTCAGCTGGTGCTGGTATGTTTATGTCATTACATCAAGTCAAACTGGTCATGTTAACACACTTTTTCTACAACTGCAACTAATATCACAGCACTTCAGCCAATGACCCTCCCTAGCCTTGCTCTCTCTGCACTCCTTCATTCACAGAATCATTTAGGTTGGAAAAGGCCTTTAAGATCATCCAGTCCAACCATTAACCTAATGCTGCCAAGTCTAGCACTAAACCATGTCCCTCAGTGCCACATCTACACATCTTTTAAATACATCCAGGGATGGTGACTCCACCAGTTCCCTGGGCAGCCTGTTCAGTGCTTGATAAATCTTTTGGTGAATGAATTTTCCCTAATATCCAAGCTCCTGGGTGTAACTTGAGGCCATTTCCTGTAATATTTTGTTTCCTTTCTGCTGTGTAGCTAGCAAGACTTTACTAAAATCATCTGAACAGTGCTTGTTCAGTCTCTCATGCAAATACCATAGCTTCTGACAAAGAAATGCAAAGGAAGTGGATTGCATGCTCTTCCCTTTGATACCCTTTCCTCCACCCAGCTGTCATGATTTCACCAGTTTTCCAGTGGTCAGATTCTTGCTGCCTCAACCTGTGTCTGAAATTCACATTTAAAGATACCTATTTCAGTTACAGGTGGTTTATTTTTAACTTAAATCACATATAACACTAGATCCTAGTGCATTATTCACCTTCTGTGCAGAAATAGCTATGCTTCCTCATGCTGATGTGACCACATCCACCTTGGGAGTTTGTTACAAGTCAGTTACAGTGAAACTTTTGGGTAGTCACAAGAGCTTACTCATATAAAATGGATCTCATGCCAAAGTAGTTTTTGACAGCATGGGTCATTGCTCACCATAAAGCAGCCAACCATGCTCCCCATCTCTCGCTACCCTCAGAGTCCCCCACCCCATTGTCTCAGCAGGACCCTACAGCTGCCAAAACTCCTCCTTGGCCCAGGTGAGGCGGTCAGCCCGGGATATGTTTCTCCTCTTCCCCTTTGCCTAAGGGGCAAACCGGCGGTAGGGCTGAGGCGGTTGAACCGGCCCAGCGCCCGCGAAGGAACGGACAAAGGAAGAAGGGTCGAGCCCGGAGCCGCCTTCCAGCGCAGCCCCATGGCTCTGGGGACAGCGCCAGTCCCCGGGGACATGACAGGAACCAACAGTCTCCCTCTCCCCCGCTCCCCCCTGCACCCCTTAATCGCCCGAGGAAGCCGTCCCGACCATTCACCAGTAGAAGAAAAGGAGCTGCCCTGAGCTGCTCCTCCAGCCCCCTGCCGCCCTGGCGGCGGGCAGGAGGAGGGTAAAGGCGGAGGAGCAGCTCATCGGCCGGATGGCTTTGCCCTGCGCTTCCTTCGCATGGCTGAAGCGCTGAGGCGCCGGAGCGGCCCCGACCGACCGTTACCGTGCGAGGGGCACCTGCGGCCCCTGCCGCTCTTGCCACCTCGGGGGGGCGCTTCTCGCCACAGCCGCGAGCCCCGCGGCGGGACGCGGCCTGGCGCCCTCATCGCCAGGCGCCCTCATCGCCACCGGCGCCCAGATGTCGCGACTCCCCCTGAACTCCCCAGGCAGCACCGTGATCGGTTGGTTACAGCCTGGAGCGTTCCCGCAGCCGTAGACATTGCCTCTCACCTGTAAGAGCAAATTAGTGAAATGTCGGTGTGTCCAAGGTGGTGACTGCCTGTGAGCCGGCCTGACCGCGGAAAGATGAATGCCTGGCACAGCCTGCAGGCTAAACGGAGTCTCCTTGCTCCTGTTTTCTGTCACTTCTGGTCAGCAAGGTGTGTGTTGTGGAGGCTTATCCCGAGCCAGGCCAGCCCTTGCTTTGGCTCTGAGGGCGCAAGGGACAGGGACTGGCTGGTTACCCGCGCGCAGGGGCAAGCTCAGCCCGGTTTCAGGGCTTCTGCCCCAGCTGGGTGATCTGCGGGAAGGGACCTGGCACTCGCAAGGAAGTTTTCGGAGATACTTATGCACTAGAGAAAGAATTAGGGGACTATAACTTAGGACAAATTCTAGTGATAGAAACGATTCTTTTCTCAGTAATTGTCCTACTAGAAATTAGTTACTAAAAGGCTGAAGTGGATATGAAAGATGATGCTTTTCTTGCTGTGTATGACAAGTAAGAATACATTTTTTTAATACTTTCTATGTTTTCTTTCTAAAATAATGTTTATTGCTCATTGGAAATAAATATATGCAATAGTTATATATTTACTTTCAGTTCCAGTTGGGCATTTATTTATTCTAGTGCAGCAAATTGGTGACTCCTATCCCACGAACAACCTCCTATAACAAATACAGGTCTAATGTTTGTCCTGTGCAGCTCTTTGTAGTAACTATAGCTCTCTCCTTGTAGGCAGGTGAGTCTTGTTTTTAAGACACTCACCCTGAAAAGTTAAGACTGCCCAATCTTTTCATTGGACTTCAAGTGGTATTTCATGTGTTTTTCATAGTGAGGAAAAGTCCAGACTCATACAAAGATGTGGTAACTTCCAGGGCTTAGAAACTTTGCTGAAAAGAACCTTGGGGTCATGGTGGGTGAACTGAACACAGGTCAACCACGTGTGTTTCAGCAGAAGTTGATCACATGTTGGGCTGCATTAGCAAGAATGTAGCCAGTGGATCCAGGGAAGTGGTTCTTGTCTTCTCTTTGTGATGTCTGTGCTGCATCTGGAGTAGTATGCCCACTTTGGACTTGCCAGTACAAGAAAGAGCGACGTAATGGACTCCTACAAAGGGCTGCCAAGATGATTGGAGCACCTGATGTACAAGGAGAGGCTGAGGTTTGTCTGACACAGCTCTGAGCAACCTGACCAAGCTGGACCCACTTTGAGGGGACAATCCCACTCGAACAGGGGTTCCCAACCCAAGTAATTTCATGCCTCTCTTACTCTGTGCTTACACCTCTTGACAAATTGCAAGCCTGACCATGTTAGAAGGAGTGCAGAGGAAGGAACTTTGGGGAGAAGATACTTGGAAGTCCCCACAGCTACAGAGTGAAAGGGTTTGCTGGTTGGCTTTAGGGAAGAGAAAGTCCTGGAAGTTTTCATGGACTTGCAGCTCCTTGGTGTCTGCTTGAGCGAGTGCAAGCTTTGGGCTCGCAGACACAGCGTGCCTCTCTCAGGAGAAGATGAGCAGCAGTGGCAAAGCTCCAGCTGTCCTCAGCTGGCTCCAGGCGTGGGAAATGCTTCTGTGTGAAATTCCAAGGTGAGACAGGCCACTTCTGTAATGTACTACTTCCTTCCTTATATGGAGGTGTATTCAACAAGCAGAAAATACCATGAAATATAGTTCAAAATAATAAGGTATTAATTTTTTCATTAAACCTGAATTTTAAAATCTGAATGTTGCTTTGTCAATGTTTACAAATATGAACCTATTTGTTTCCTCCTAGTAGTATTGGTGTTTTTTGCTTCCACGGATGACAGGACATACAAAACTGTTTCATTTAGCAGCAGTGCCAGAGTGTGGTGCTTAGGTGTTCCTCGGAGAAGAACTTGTCACTTGATGCTGCCTTTTGAATGTCAAGAGTTTGTTGCTGGTTTAAATTTTTAAGAATGTTTAATCTTCTAAAATGATGCCATTCATTTTCAATAGCAATATTAATTATATACATCTTTTCATAA
>NW_010167558.1:0-22018 GCF_000695765.1 Mesitornis unicolor
ACTGGATGATCTTTCAAGGTCTCTTCCAACACCAAACATTCTGTGACCTGTGATTTATTTATATATTCCAGTTGCCTCAGTGTTATTTTTTTTTTGCCTTGGAAAAAGAGAAGGCTATCAAGGTGAAAATGTATTGAGTTTTTACTAAATAGCACAGCTTCTGGAAAGATAGCATCAGACATTAACATTATTAACATTAACATTAACAGAATGCATAACAAAAATTAATGCAAATCAATAAAATCTTTCTTTTTCCCCCCCTCAATACATACACTGTTTTAAAGGCTGTGTACGAAGGTTCAAGTGCTGTCAAGTAAGTATAGAAGAAGGGAGAGGAAAGCAGTGGTGGAACCTTAGAAAAACCTGCTTCAGGATTGTAGAACACAACTGGTTTGAGACTTTCATTGTTTTTATGATCCTCCTCAGTAGTGGAGCTCTGGTAAGTAAAACATGAACAGAATGGCACAATATCATCAGAAAACTTCTTAAAAGTTGGCTCTTCAAACATTGTTTTTAACTTAGTTTTCTCTACCAGAAAGAACACACAATTCTCTGTCTTCAAATGACAGGACTAAATTTTAGTCAGGTCTTTGAAAGAATTATAGAAAAAGGTCTCTTCTCAGCAATATGTTGGGGAAAAAAAAAAAAAGAAGAGGAGACATAATTGATTAGAGAGAGTTCGGCTCCTTTGCTGAAAGTGATAGTGACATGCCTGAAGCAGGGACAGCGACAACATGTGAAAAACAGAACAAATTTAACTTTGTTATTTGAGTTTGCTCTCTAGTTTTTCTGGTGTTTACTGATATAACTCGGGGAAAAGAACTGTCACTGCTGAAAATAAAGAAGTTTTGAAGTAACTATAATGGCATAAACAGCTCACAATACCTTGCAAGAGCCAGAACTGGCTTTTACAGTCTTAAAAATGTTATGTGTTAGAACAGCAAGAAAGAGTAAGTTTGTAATTATTCCCTTCTAAGAGTAAGAATTAATTATTGATGCTTCTAAGTACTCATATCTGTAAAATCATGAACTTGCTTTAAATATGTGAGAGCAGAATAGAAAGAAGTCAACCATAATATAAATCTATAACAACAAAGGAAACAAAACACACCAGTAACATGTTTTTTCACAAATACAAATAATGACAAAGAATAAAGAAATTTGAAAGGAACTGTTAAATAAAGGTGAGCCTGGATACAATCTGAGCTGAAGTTTCTTAGGCAAACTACTTGCCCTGAGATAATGTAGAGTCTTGTCTAGCATCTACCTTTTGATTAATTACTTAAGTTCCTATGTCATAAAACAAAATTGCATTTGCAATGTTGTATTATAAACTTTTCAGACCACTCCCAACACTTTAAAATACTGTTAATGGCTAGTAGTCTATGGTTATACCTATCATTTGTTTCGCTTAAATCTTAAAGAATCATTCTGGTTTGCCTTGGCCTAAGATAAATACAGTCATCAAATAAGCAATTTTTACTCAATGCCATGTGACACATTCCCTGTATTTCAAATCCACAAAATAACAAAATACTCACATCTACACTACTGAATTTGGTTCATGCTCCCAAGTGGAGAAGGTCTTTAGAGACAAGAACTTAAATGAGAGAAAAGTACTGGCAAAGATCTGATAAAGGTGTATTTCCATCATTGTATTTAGAAGAAGCTTGAGATGAGATCCCACAATGTTAGCATCTTGTCATCTACAGAATATTTATTCTGTGAAAATGCTTCAGGGTAGTATGCTAGTATTTTATCTCAGTATTCACCTCTAGGCTGCACTCTAGGCGAGTCTCACTGTCATTAGAGCTGGGAAATGTGGCAGGCACAGGCCCACTGCAGGCTGCCTGCAAATCGCTGTCCCAGGGGAACTGGAGCAAGGAGCAGACATTCCTGCCAAGGGTGTGTCTGGAAATAGTATGTGCCTGCTCTTCACCGTTTTGTGAGATAAAGTTGTTAGTGACTACATATGAGTGTCAGGTACCATAATGCCTGATCTAAGTATCCAAAGTTACTGATACACAGATGTGAATTCAATGGCTGACAGACAAACACTAATCATTTGAACTGACAGATGCAAAGATTGAAAAGCAAGCTGGGTAAAAATGAATGTTAGTATCAATAAATATCCAAATCTTTGCAAGCTAGCAGATCATTTCAGTTCTTTCAATACAACAAAATCAATTGTTCTCCATAAGAAACAATAGCATAATTAAAATTTAAAAACAATTCAAGGGAAAAATTCTTGGAGAAGAGAGCAGAAGCTATAAGTTTTTTCAAATGTCTAAAAATGAAAACACACAAAAAACCCTAAGTAACATTGCAAAGATCTCAGAAATTTTATGTATTTCATGAAATGTAACTAATACAGTAAAACAAGTATTTGATTTAGATAAATAAATATTTTTTTAAGAAAGGAAGAACTTGTTTAATGATTTATTACTTAAAATTTTCAAAACACAGCTGGACTTAAAAACATAATATCCATCATATTATCATTGTCCTGACAACTTTACAGCTATGGCTCTGGATATTGAAAAATCTGGATTTTGATCTACCTGCATACAAACCAAATTATCTCAGTAGAATTCAGTTCAGGCACATCACTGTGCAGATTCAGTGTTCTTTGTGAGTACGGAAAATTATTTGAGAAGAATAATTCACTATCAGCAATAAATAAATAAATAAACATCTTTGACCAGTGAAGTGGTTGCTGTATAATACCTGCTTCTCCCTCCTGTGAGATTGAAAATAGAGTTCCATATGGGAAAAACATGTATATACTGAATTCTCAGAAAAGGAAACATCAGACAGAAGTGACACTCCCATGACTTTTCTTGAAGAAAGATTGCTTCCTTTTTTGTTGCCTTTTTGTTTTTGTGGTTACAACATTAAGTATATGCAGTGACAAAAGGGAACAATAAATATCTTTGAATGTGTTTACCCATAGGCTTTTGAAGACATATATATTGAACAGCGCAAAACTATCAAGACCATGCTGGAATATGCTGACAAGGTCTTCACTTACATCTTCATTCTGGAAATGCTGCTGAAGTGGGTGGCCTATGGCTATCAAACATACTTTACTAATGCCTGGTGCTGGCTGGACTTCCTGATTGTTGATGTATGTAGTACATCTACTATGTGTTACTTTTATATTTATCTGGGTTTTTTAATCTTATTGAAATCATAATATCCATAGCAGCCATCTTGTGAATGTGAAAATTCAACAGATTTGTGTGAAGGTATAATGCATATCCAGGTCTCTGAATAAGCTCATTATTACATCCTGGATTTACACACCTCGATATTTTTGTTTAATTTGTCTTTAGATTATGGCAGCTTGAAAGTCTGAAAGTTTTCAGTAATATGATGAATTAGCTGGATGAAAGAAATTCAGGTTTCAGTAGGATCTAGTTTTGTGGGTTGCTAAATCTCAGGTTTGGCAAGTACAAAAAAGCTATTAACTTTTAAAAGCTAAAGATTTCACATATAACTCTTGTTTTTAAATATGGTTCATAAAGAGCACTATCCTAGAGTTCTTTCTACCTGATGCATTATTCCTTATAGTGAAAGAGTACATGAGATCATTGTGCCATTTTTTTGCCAAATAAATACATAAGCCGTTATAACAGTGTAATGAAGGAGCATTTAGGAGAAATGAAAACAGAAGGTAGTATTTTGGGCAGGAGCCATAACAAATGTAGAATATTCTCACTGTATTTTCATAGTGTTTCTCACTGAGGTAATGTAAGGATGCAGAACACATAAAGGCCTGTGGATATAAGACTTTATTGCACCTGCTGCCTACGGAACTCTTTCTATAAGGTCTTTAAGAAACCACATAATCCAGGTTAATGTCAGACTGTAGAGCACATAAATTCAGCAGCCAGGGAAAAGGAATAGTCAGTGTAACTGAATATAAAAAAAACAATCCTTTCTGCCAATTTCCAGAGGAGCAGTATTGCTCTGTGACCCATCTGTTAATTCAAATCAGGCTTCAATCTTTTCCTGTTCAGTTGTAAGCAATCAAATGGGCAACATCAGCTGTAATTACTGATCCCAACAGCATTGTAAAACAAAGCAAAAGTGAGAGCAATACTTAAATTGGTAAAAAGGAGAGATCAATTCAATGTGTTTTGTGGTTTTAAATGCCCTCAAATCACCAGCAAAATATGAAATTCAGAAGAATTAATGTTTCCAGATATTGTTACCTTATGATGTTTTTGTTTCTGTATTCATCTATCCTACTCTTCTTTCATACTACTTCTTTTTTTTTTTATTTAAAAGACTTCCTATTCCTGAAGAAAGTGAACCAAAATTAGATTCTTCTAAAGAAGTTTATGTCTCACATCTATGGTATGTAAAGTAGTGTGTACAATATAATAATTTTTACTTTCCTGTTTTCATATAGGTCTCTTTGGTTAGCTTAACAGCAAATGCATTGGGTTACTCTGAACTTGGTGCCATTAAGTCCCTTAGGACACTAAGAGCTTTGAGACCTCTAAGAGCCTTGTCACGATTTGAAGGCATGAGGGTAAGACAACATGAAAGAATCTGAAACTATGCATGCATAGAAAGAACCCATGCATGCAGAATAAGGAATGACAAGTCCATGCAGAAAGGCTGCACTATCTTTTTATCTATTGCATATCTTTTACTAACAGATAAGCAAAAAGCTTCATCAGTCCACCTAAATCCATATGCAGTATCACATAGAAGTTACATTCATTAAGGTTACTTTACTTTCTAGCCAATCTCAGGAGTTTTCCATATAAGGCTTTGAAATTACCAATTATGAACTCTCTTAACGGATGCTTTATAATGGATAAAATGTAACAAGATTTTATTAATTTTTTAAATGATAAACATATCACAATATTTATACAGGAATCTAATTTAGTGTTAGTTAATAAAGATATTTTCTGTTACCAGTTGAAATCCTTCATTTTTCTTCATATCTGATAAACCACCTTTGGTATAAGCTCACTGGATTTTACTAGATGGTACTAGAGATATATTCATACCTGCTAGTGGTTTAAATCTATTTCTGAGTTTGGCTGACTTTAAAAACAAATCAAGTTATTTGGTTTCTCTTGAAATTATTCTATTTGTAAGGTAAATGCTTTTATTATTTCAACAAATCTCTATTCAGTAGTCAATACAAGCTTATTTCTTTCTTATTCCGAGTAATTTAGAGGCCCTGCTTACTATTCATCTCACTCAAGAAAGCATTTTAACTTATTTTTTCATTTGTTTATACCTTCTGTTCCTTAAAGCCACTGAATACAAACTAACTCTATATGCATGTCATTGAAATATATTTTAAGAGAATGCTTTTTGCTACTTGATGGAAGCATAAGAGGAAACAATGCACTAATGAATTTCAAGTCAACCATAAATCTGGGGAATAGCCTGGAATATACTGTCTGAACAACCTTTAGGTACAAATCTAAGCTTAATCAAGCCAAATTGAGGCTTAGAATTCTGTTCCTCAGATTGTATTCATCAGGCTACATATTTCTACTTCAGAATGCATCAGAAAAAATATTGTTAGCCAATGATTACTAGATTAATAAATTTCAGTTTCGTATAGCAAATTGACTTTTAACAGTTTTCTCATTTGAAATTCATGAATTGATACTCAGCAGGGGAAGAGCTGGTCAAGTACTAAAGAATGTATGAATTTTTATTTATATTTGGAATGACTATTTGATTTAGCCATTTTCTCTTTGTACTTACTGTTCATGAACATTCAGATAAATATGGTTTTGTGCAGAAAAATGCTGGGAAATTGCTGTCAGCTTTACTTTTTTAATAATGTTCTGGTCAGCTGCAGGAGGATGGGGAGACCAGTATAGAAGTTACACAAGGACAGAAATGCAGCTCTTTAGATGATATTGGAAAAAAACCAGATCATTTCTAGAGAGAAAATGTGGAAATTTATTGCAGAAATAAATTGTTTTATTCCATTTTTCTGTATGGAAACCTTACATGATTGCCGTAGTAAATTTTCCACTTACAAGACTTAGGATATTCATGCTCAAAGAAAGTACCTGTTATTTGAAATCTATTTACTGCTTTCCCTTATGTCTCACTGAGTATCTATGAAACTATGCCAGAAGCCAAATCATATGATAGAATTTCAGATACCAACATGAATAATTCACGAGCAACTTACTGTGTAGGAATCACAGACACACCTGGAAAAGCAAAAAATCTTCTGGCTCTCTCCTCCAATATTGATGTTAATCAAGGAGAACCTAATTCCAGACACTTAGCAAATTTGACTGGCCATCTCTATAGGCCTTATCATTACTATTAGTTACACACACTTCTGAAAATGGTTTTTCCAAAGCACTTGGCAAGTATTTGTGACAGCCGACTGACAGATAGTAGCATTACTTTATGAATGACTCACGAACAGTAAAAAGATTCAAATAACAAATAACTGACCAGCTCATGGTAAGACTATAGTCAAATTATAGTCCTCTCAGAAACTGAGTTCATTTCAGAAAAAAAAAACTATAAAACCAGATTCTTTTATCTGCCAACAGAAAGTAAAAATAAATCAACACTGTTTGCTTTCTTATATTGCCTATACCTACACTGAGCTGTGACAAAACAAGCTGAATTTTTATTCAGCACCTATTTACAGTTTTAACGTTTACCACCATGTTCAAAACTGCAAGTTTTTCCTTGAAAATATAACAGATCATAGGTATTCCACAAAAGTGGAATGTATGTAAAACATACATGTAAAACTCTGCATCCTTTTGTAAAACAATCTGCTAAGTTGTCGTCTACTTTAAATCAAAGTTTTTCTTAAATAGTTTACCATTCTGATGAACTGGAAGAATACAGCATTTTAAATAGTCAGTAAATAGTAAAAACTATTCTGTTATCCCTAAATACATTTTTAGAAGTCTTCAGTTATACTCTGTAGTTAGAAATTGACTTTTTGTTGTGCTGTTTCATAAATGGGATAAATTATCTTTCTAAAGTGGATATAAAAGATATTGATCACTTGCACCAAAATAAGGTACAAGGGGTCCATAGCCTGTGCTTGCTTTGAGCACAGAAGTGAATTTTTTGCTGTGTCAAGGCATTTAAAATACCTGCTAGTATACTGATTTCTGAGAAAATTTAATACTTTCTATATTGAATCTCAAAACCAACTCCACCCAGATGCTGGAAGGCAAAGTAAAGAATTGCTTTAATTTAATTTAAATTTCTGTCTCAGGGTTTATATTCTCATCTCAATTAGTGTATGTACTGAGTAGAAGTATCTGCAAACTGAGATTTGAATATACCCAATGCTTTTTGTTTAACTTTTTAGTACTTGCAATACAATGCTTTTGCGCTAGTTCTGAATTGGTATGCTACTTGTAAATGTAGAATACTGAGTATACATTGCTTTGCTAAGTTAGAGAATTAAATGACAATAAAGCATGCATTTGTGTCTAATTTCTCAATATAAAGCATGTCATGCCGTGCTTGATTTATTTATTAGAGAAATAGTAGAAGGCAGCAAACAATCTGAAATCCACTTGCGCTTTCAGTTTTGCATGCCTTATGCATATTTCTGGCTGATGGCTTTAAACATTTACTGTATTTCAAATTTCCAGTCCAATTTCATAACTTGTAAAACTAAATTAGAGTATTTGATGTCTTAAATATTCTCTAAAATTCAATGGCTATTCCTTAGATCCCCTTACTAGGAAAGCGTTAATGAGGCATTTTCAAGAATACTCCAGACTTCATTAGTAGAAAAGAAACATTTCTCATATGATTGAGTTACAAAACATAACATCAAGTGTCTGTCATTACAGATTCACAACTAATAACAGGCTATATATTTCTATTTCGTATAGGATAACCCTTCTTCAGCTTGGATGGGGTGGACCACTGGTTCCTCCCCTTATCTGTATTATGGGTACAGTATTTTGCCCTTTTCTACCCTCAATTATTACAGTGTGACTAATCACTGCATTGTGGTTTTAGGGCTAAAAGGAGAAACAATCTTTGAGAATCCTAGTAGGACCAAAGTAGATAATATATATTCACTCTTCACCCCCTTCTTAATTGCCTTAAATCTTTGGAAATAATCCTTTGAAATTTTTGATGTTATAGAAATACCATGAAAAATTTTGAGTATTTTTATTTAGAGTTATCTGAGTTCTTTTGGCAGGAGAAAGGTACCTCAGCTAGTTTTAAATTTTTAGTTGTTTTGTTTGTTTGTTTTTTAACTGAGGTAAAAAATGGCTTTCTTTAAAATATTTGAATCTGGCTTTTGCATTGTTTTGGAAAGATCTGTGCTTTACTCTGTTACTCAATGTATAGCTACATACATTCAAAAAAATCCCATAGAAAGTTTCGAACATTATTTGTAATACCTTAAGCACACACCAAAGTACTATGATCTGAATATTCCCAACTATAGGTATTTATATAATTTCAGTTTAAATGTTTGCATAATTTTTAAACCCCTATATGTGACATTAAGTAAATAACTCCAGATGTATATAGATAACACGAGTCATCATACAACATATAAAATCCTTTTTGTGAATTTGAATTCAGTCTTCTTTGGCCAGTGATAACAAAAGGTAACTGACACAAGTTTGGTTATAGGAAATTCTTATTTGATATAAGAGATTTTGGGGAGGTTTGTGTATTTTCTTCTTGTAATTCTTTCAGGGGGAGTGGGGGTGTTTTATTTTTATTTGGGTTTTTTATTGTTGTTTGGCTTAGTTGATTCTTTTTTCTACAGTGAGGCCAACACTGGAACAGCTGAGCATAATGTTTTATAGATCAAGCATTCATACAAACATGGTGTACCACCCTGATTTCTGTTTGTGGGGCAAAGTTACGAGAGTTTCTCACAAGAAGTCCATTAAGAGACATATAAAGTGGAGTAATTAATTGAAAATTAGAAGACTTTAATAACTTGGATAAATTTACGTTTTAAGATTCACCAAGTTCCTCCTTCTAATCATTATTTGGATCATGTCAAGTAGGTTGCACATTCACAGAAATATTTTTCATCCTTTATTGTCTCTAAAGCCAGTTCATAGCTGATCATCAAGCATATGCACCATGGTTCTTCCCAATGTACCCATTTTAAGCTACCCAATGAGAAGTACATAGTTTTGAGGCGTCTTGTTAAACTATGTAGTGACAAGTAAAAGAATTATTGCAATCTCTGTCTCTCTTCCTCTGGTTTTCCTCTCCCTTTCTCCCTTTCTCCCTCCCCATTCTGTCCTTATCTGCTAGGTTTCATTGCAAGATGGTTTACTATCTGATACAAATGTTGGAAAAATGTAATAAATTTTCTTGATTACGTCTGAATAAAAGTTCCCATCTACATTACTGCTGTAGGAATATACAAATACTTCATCCCTTCAACACAAAGAGCTTTTAATAATTCTATATCCATACATGACATCCCTCTTCCATCAAACTCTATCCATACACTCAGATGAGCTAGGGTATCTTGTGTGGGAATATTTTTCCTGTACTACATCATCAGTTATCTTCCTTTGTGGGCACCTCCAAACCTCACACTAAGCAGCTGCCGCAAAGATCCCAAAGCCTCCACTGAGGACCAGTCTTAATCCTCTGCCCTGGGCAGTGTTTATATTCTGTCTGCTGGCCCACAGGTTGGGTACCTCCATTGCCTTTGTGAGATCAACTTTTCCAACTGATGTAGCTTCTCCTAATTTAAGCTCCATACCCATTTCTTCCTTTCCCACTGACTTTCTGCTGTGTTATGACTTGTAGAAGTGGCTCCTCTAACTTCAGAGAAAGGCAGTTTTCATCATCTATTTTGTAGTACCAGGGAGAACAGGAAGCCATTACTATAGAATTTTTGTTATTATTTGGCCAGAACAAAGGGACTGCCCCAACCACTTCTGTCACATTCAGCCCCCTGCCACTCCACCTACAAACACTCACAGGTTGCATGCAGGGAAGAACAACAGGAGTGAAGGTGCTGCTTTGAAAAAACAAAATGGTCCCTATTTTCCAGGAGAGACTGGAAACACAGAGTGTATACTACACTACTCGTACAAGAATTTTACATTGCATGTATACCTTGGAAAAATCAGTGATTATTGAAAATTTTAATCTCAGTGACTTTTTAAATTTATTTTTTTTAATTTTTATTTTAGGAAAACAAGTTGCTCCCAAACGTCATGTTTCTTACTGAGTAAGAAAACAGTACTTTGAATTTTCAGGCTTTGGGGTATTTTAAACCAGTAGAAATTCGGATGAGATCCCTGTTTTGCCATTCATTTGCCCATCTCTTCAACTCTATAACTTGTTCTAAATTGTTTAGGATGAAAAAGGTATTACACAAGGTGTGATTTTTAGATGGCAAATGCTAAATTTAAAAAGCGAAAAATTGTTTTCTTGTGCATGCATGTGTATAGTTATGTATAAATCATCATATTCGGAGTAAAATCAGCAGAAATCTTGCCTTAATTTTAAGTTTTAAGTTTTAAGTTACAATTCACTGTTTCACAAGTTCAAAACTGTCTCTTACCTAGTTTAAAACCTCTGCCTATGAGAAAGAATTAGGCCATTTTTGTTTACACTTTATCTAGGGATAGTACATTGCTGATGATGATCTCAGTGATCTCTGTCACAAGATGCCCTAACGATAAAAATTAACTTGAACAGTGATCATCAACTGGGCATCTTTCAACTGAATTATTTTAAGGATTTCACAATTTTAATCTGAATTATTTAAATTTTTAAGCTCACCTCCACCCTTGTTAATCTTTGCACAAACCTGAAGAGTAGCAAATTTCATTACTGCACTGGTGGATGGTCTCATAATTGATGAAAATTGTATTTGCTGGAGGTTTTTTTTCCCTGTTGATTTTGTTTGTTGATTAAGACTTTATCACCACTGGTTACCCTGCAGGTCCACAATTATCCTCTTTTTACCTGACAAACAAAATAAGAAAACTGAAGGAATTGCACATTTCTTAAGGTGCTTCTAAAAATCTAGTTCCATGTTTCACATCACATTGCAGATCTACCAGGTTCCAGTTTATATTTATGTATACAGTAGTGAAACGCCAGAAACCACCAGCTCATAAACTTGAAGCCACCTATGGTCCCTAAAGTATGAAAAGCTTACTAAGAGATACTCTGCAAGAATTTCCACATTCTTCATAGATACAATTATGAGATTAATTTCATCCCTGAGGACTGATGAGCCATTCAAATATTTTTTTGAGAAGTTACTTTAATGAATTCTTGGGTACCTTTTGCTCTATACTAGCTACCTCTGCATTTCTAATTACCTCTCAAAAGGGTTTGTCAATAGGGTAATTGATATTGAGGATCTGGTTTTGCCGCGAAATTAGCAAAATCCAGGGGGTTTGGGGGTGTGGGTTTGCTTGCTTGCTTTTTTTTCTTTTTTTTACTTCTTTGATGTAGGGGTCTTCCTTCCTATCAAAGGGACATAAACGAGCAGAATAGGTGCATATCTCTCCTAAATTTGGTTTTCATAAAGTTTTTTTTGTTTGTGTGTCACCTTATGAGCATCTGTCTATTTTTGTAAGCACCAGTCTTTGGAAAACACCATTATTTGCATATAGAGAAGTTCCTCTTACATATTTATGACTTGCCTCATAGGAACATGTGCCCATGCTTCATGATGGATAAACTAGAAAATGCATAGTATACACATATGATAGAGGATCCAGTGACAGTGGAAAAGCTATCAGTTAAAAGCACATGAAGGGCAGCCATACTTTGAATTCAAGCTGCTGGACAGTTGATCTCGCCATGTTAGTGCTTGGCCTGTGAAGGTCCAATGGCATACTTATGCTGCTATAATACAAATAAATCAGCTGATGCACTGGTTCTCTAATAGCTGTTGTTTCATTATTGCACTGGGCAAGGGATGATAATTCTCAAGAGAGAGATGATTCCGATTATTCATTCAGATAGTGCTAATTTTTTTGATTCAGGTATGGGCTTTCTTCATGGTCCCTCTTAGATGCTCTTTCGATCCCCTGATTGGGAAAGTTACTGTATTCTTTATGCCTTTTCCTTCCTTGCATCAACTGCTCCACAGTTTGAGAGTACACCTGTCTGTCACCTGATACCCACCGTATAGTCAAGTCTGTGTGGTTTCAGCATCTTCTAGTCTTCCTTGTGTGATGTTCTCAAAGTCCTTCACTATGAGAACATGCTAAACTCAGATCATGTATGTCACCTGAGCTTCCATTACTGTCCACTCACAACATACCTACCTGCTCATTCCAGTAATCTTACCTCTGTGGTGGATCAAGAATCTAAACGAATGTCTATTTGCTCACTTCTTCATCTTTCAGTGCAGATGCTCTCTCTGGCAGCTTTGTGTTACATCTGGACTTTGGCTAGTTGAGCAGGGGAGATTCTGGCAGATGTTCTTGCCTCATCCTTGTTCAAGACAAGTTGATACTCTTAGCTTACTCTCAAATTCTGCCCGAGGCAGTGTCAGTGTTTCATTTGAGTCAGGAATGAATTTTCCTACTTTGTTCAAATGTGGCTTATGCTATGTATGCTATTGTCAGACTCCCACTGCATCGGCTATCTTTGAACAACTGGCTCCAACCTTTGGGCTGCTAAAAGAGAGATTAATGGCTTTTTGTAACAAGCACTATTTGAAGTTTATGACTGTGTGACTGTATAGATAATCACTTAAAAAGAAAGAAATTATTCCTTTTTTTGAACATATGTATTCAAGCCCACAATTTATTTCTCTTCCTTGGAGTTCCTGAAGGCTTTCTCAGGCTTTTCCAGCTGTCAAGGAATTGAGTACAGGAGGAACATCTCTTGTGCTTGTTAGGGCCACATAGCATGCATAGAAAATAAGGTTTGATTTCATTCATGAGTCCTGGTGAAGTAAAAATTATTTGGTTTTCTGTGCTTGTGTATATGAATCTTAGGTGAGCATGTACGTGCAGAAAAAAATATGAAGTAACAGTTAAATAACCTCTCTAGCCTTTGATGCACTTCTTCAAAGGACTCTGATATGAGATCTGGCACATCAAATGTCTGGGAATCTTTGGAATCTTTCCTGTATAAGCCTAAAATTACAAAGCTGACAACTTCCAAAGCGGAGGCAAATAAAGTACATAATTTTAAGAAGGCGGAATGTTCCAGACATAGTCCTATAATCTTCTGTCCATCCCAAAGATGGTAACTTCCTCCTCATCTGTATCAGGGACAGAGTTTGGAACTTCTTCACAGAATCTGCAAAAGTTATGGAAAAATGGATAAGTACTACTGAGGATTGTTCCTGGTCTGTTTACAGATTTCAGGCATCCCTGATATGTTCATGAGGCAGGTCCAATGTGGGAATTCCTGGAAAGCCTGTAGCTGCTGAGGTGCCAGGATCTGTTGAAGCTATTTTGTTGTGGGAACTATTATACATTCATATCTCACTATGTGTTTCAGATCTGTGTCCCACAGCAAGGATGAATCTAGTAAAGCTTCCTTATAGTCTACTCATGCAGCAGGGATAAGCTGATACTTTGCACAGTCCTCATTCTATACATACTCACAGCTCTGGCAGTGAAAGTTTTGTTTTGGTTTGGTTTTCAGTTCCATTTTGCTGTCTTTGGACAGTTGTCAAAAAATATACAAAGTTGTCAAAATAAATACAAACAGCAAACAAGAAACAATAACTGTACTACTAATTTGTATTGACATGTTATATGAGCCAGAAGATAAGAGAGATAATTAGCATTGCAGTAATTCTTTCATCTTAAGTATATATCTGATGTTGGAAGATAAATGTTATGAAAATGTAAGCATGAAAAAATTCTGTATATATATGAAATACTGCTTTCTTCTAGATCAGACATGGTTTCCCACAATGATTTTTTTTATTTTCCTGGATGATTATTAACTGAGATGTAAAATAGTCTAGAGCCCATTTGTCTTTGTAGGTGTCAGGTGTTGCTTCTTATTTGCACTTATTGCTGTTCCACCTACCTGAAGCTATAGGAAGGTGAACAAGCAGAATCAGCTTGGGCTTTTGCAGCTTGCTCACCGGAGTCAGCCTGACCAACAAGATCCCAGCCTTGAGGTAATCCATAGGTAATTTAAACAAACAACTCTGTAAACATCTTTTTCCAATTTTTTGGTGTTATATTCTGTATCAAGGAATAACAGAAAATAAGCCCAAAGCCACAGCTCCTTTTAAAATACAAAATGCATTTAGAATCACATCTAGATTTGATCTAGATTTGAAGATTGAGCAAAAATAAGAGCTGCAGTTGACAGCATTTTTAACCCACTACAGACTCATTTCAACAAGACTGACAATTTTTATTTGCTAATTTTTCAACTCATTAAGAAATGCAAATTGATCTTTTCAATTGGTTCTCACTCTTTTTTGTCCATTTGCTGTAACGTATGTGTGTAGGTCTTGTGTGTGTATATATGGGTGCTAACCTGGATATATATTATATAAGCTAATGTCCTGGTTATCCTGATATACCTCAGCTATTCCCAAAGCAAATATCAATGAAGTAAATAGAAAAACACTGATAAAGCAATTGCCTCCAACTGTATATGTTGAAGAAATTAAAGACTTCTTCTTAAGGTGGAGTTTACAGTCAGCCGAGCATCTGACCAGCATGTAAAAGTGCAGTTTTACATTATAAATCTGACAGGGCAAAGGCTCAACACTGGTGGGGAAAAAAATAAAAAATCAAACAAACAAAAAAAGCACAAACAGAAAACAACTTCTAAAAGTTTTAATTTTGTTTTCTTCTTTTCTTAAAAAACCTTCCAGGGGGACTGGATAGCTCAAGGGGTTGGTAATAGGATACAGAGCCTTTCATCTCTAGGTCACCAGTTCGCATCCAGGCCAGGTCAGTAGTGACCAAAAATTGTTACCATTTGATGGGTTTTGAGTGACCTATATAAAATAAATTGTTGGAACTGTTGTTGGAACAGTTGCTGGAAGCTGTTCACTTCTTACTCAAAAAGATGCAGCTGGTCTTTTGGCAGTCTCAGTAGCAAGGCTGCATTACCTGTTCGTCTGAAGATGTGAGACACACTGATGGCATTTTGTAGAAATCTTTTTTCTTACAACTCTTATCAATTGATAATTGTTGTAACAATTACTGTAGGTGTTAGTATTCTGCTGCCTGTTCTGGGTCTGTGCTGTAGTCCAACGGATCTCAGGGTTGTTAAAAAGGTAACTACTGCAGGCGCTCATACAAAACCATTCTTTATGTGAGCACAGGTAACCTTAATTTATTTAAGCTGCAGGACTAAATTCCCATCTTTCTTTCTTTACATCTTTATTTTCAGGTTTTTCACCAACATTAAACAGAAGGATTCAATCAGTATAACACATCCAGAACATTTTTATGGGTGAAGTTAAAAAAAAAAATCCCACATATATAGATATAAGACAAGCACTAGGTGGCCTAGATTTTCAAATCCGTAATAGGAAAATGAAGTGTTACAGATCAAGTTAGGCTTGGAATAAATTCCAGAATCATTGCATTAGGAATTTTTATGTTGATATCAGTTACATCAAGTTAAGTAGCAACAGGTTTCTTTTTCCCAAAGAATAGTAAAAAACATTTACCTCATTCACATGAAAAGAGTTTTTTGTGTTCAGAATGTTACTGGGACCTTGTTAGCCTTTTGAATTTTCTTTAATTGGCTAGCTAATGCATATATCACCTAGATACTTCACATTTTCTATAAAAGAAATCTGAAGAAGCAAGCGTGCTTCCTTTAGAATTTTCAGCAGAAATAGAAGCTGCCAAGAAAAGCTAAATTTAAAAAAAATCATGGTTTTAGAAAAGATAGGGATAATTCTCAGTTACGGAAAGGTCCCATTTCTACTGTCTGGCAATGGAGGAGGCCCTTAAAATGAGAAGAAAAAATGCCCTGAAAATACCATTTCTACCTAAGATCTCTGAACGGGTCCTAATTTCTGGCCATAACATTTGGGAGGAGGAGGGTGCTGAGTGACGAGTAACACAACCACAGTACTCTGCATCCAAAGGCCTTCAAGAGACTGTGAAATACAGTTAGTAAGATTGAGCAGCACTGAGCTTGCTCAGAATTATGCTGGTAGTGGGGAAGATCCCTTTAGGTTGCAGAAACAGAGAACAAAGATGAACTAAGAAACCTTAATATAACCTAAGTGTCCATGCCAATCCTTTCCTGTCTTACTGCAGGAACTGGAATACTGAGAATCAGAGCCCTACTATATATTTTATTTTACCTTCCTACCAGGTCCTACAGGATTTATGGAGGAAAAAAAAAGTAAAAATAAACTATAACTTGTAAGTGAGGTCTGGTATTAGATACTTAAGAAGAAATGATTGCTCAGCTATTAGCCAAATATCACAAAAGTTTTGACAGCTCTGACAGACACATGTTATTAATTACTGTATATATCAGAAAAAAATATACTTTTTGTCTACATAAGCAATTATTGAAATCTTGCCTGCAAGTGGCTAGAAGGCAACTGGCCGCAAGTAATTTAAAATTCAAAGTCAAAACCCCTAAATATGTCCTTGATATGTGTCCTTCTTTAAATAAATGAATGGTATTATTACTGACTTAAACTCAATACATGAAACAATAAGACTGGAGCTTGAAATAAATTATGTTGATTCAAGTAGACATATATTGCAAAACTGTCTTGCTTTACTATACAAAGAAATTAATCTTTGTTATAATCTTGCATGGAACAATAAGGCAATAAAGATATGTATTTAATTCCTGCATAATCCTTTTAATGCAGAGCTTAGTTTCTAGATTCATGGCATTTGTGTTTTCAGCTTAAATTTCAAAGCTATGTTGATCAAATCTACATGTTGCCATTTTTCTTTAAACATTTTTAAACTATAATTTGATGCATCTTTAGAATTTCTTTATGTCTGTATTTATATTTAACACATTTGTCTTTTTTTATATAAACACATAAGTGTCATAAGGCTTCATCTTACTACCACCAGGTCTTCTCTTGTTTTTCTTTCAATTATTTTTATTTTTATTTTCTCACTTATTTTCCTTTCATTACATGTTTTAATGTTAAATATTTAAAAGAACAGTGCAATGTTCAAACAGTTACTAATGTACAGCTTTAACATTTATGGTATTAGTTTCTGAACTTTGAGTTCAGAGTATTTATTAAGCATTGGTAAAACAGAATGCAAACCTTTATTGCTGTTAATATTCTTACACTCTTTTCTTTCCCCCCCCTGTATTTGTGTACTAGGTGGTTGTGAATGCCCTTTTAGGAGCAATTCCATCCATCATGAACGTGCTTCTCGTTTGTCTTATATTCTGGCTAATTTTCAGCATCATGGGAGTAAATCTGTTTGCTGGGAAGTTCTACTACTGTGTTAACACCACAACTGATGAAAGGTTTGAAGTCGACCAAATCAACAATTTTAGTCAGTGCGAGGAACTCATAAAAAACAATCAAAGTGCCCGATGGAAAAACGTGAAAGTAAACTTTGATAATGTAGGATTTGGGTATCTTTCTTTACTTCAAGTAGTAAGTGATCACTCTTTATATACCTCTTACTGTTTATATGTAATAGTGAAAAGCAATTCTAGCAACAAAGATAGAAAACATATTTACCTGATGATTTTTACCTGTGACTTGGTAATACTGCTGCACTGATAATTGATCACTCTTTTCATAGTAAGCAGCAAGGAGAGATTCCTAAGAGGAATAAAGATTCTTTAGGACATCTGATGGAACAAGTGCTATTCTTCCTATTTTTAGCTCCCTTAGTCCTCCAGCCCCTTCTAACTTCAAAGTTTTCTAGAAGTAATTACGAATGGTATTCGGCTATTTGAATACTTAAAATTTTACTGTTGCTGAAAAAAAAAATCTGCAGTGGTGTGATTAAGTCACAGAGAATGCCATGAAAGAAATTCCTTCTCAGTGATGTGGCCGCCACCAGTGCAGACTTATGTGGTCTAAGAAGCAATTTCTCATTCAGGAGAGAAATAGGAAAAGTATCATTAGATACTACAATCTATGAAATATTTTTCCTCCTATTTCTATGCATGAGCACCTAGTGGAGTTTATTTAGCAAAAACTAAGGGAAGAAAAGAAGGAAGAAACTATATGCAGAAAGATACTATAAGGCCATGCCTTCACTATCAAAAATTGTGTCATTGCAAGACTATCTTTGTATTTTGGAGGAGCTAACAATCTGACCCAGCTTTAATCAAGAAAAAGCTGAACTCTAACCTATGTTGTGTACATTCAGCAACCTCTATGGTTTTTTTGAGGTTACTGTCTGCAGAATATTAGTTTATATTTTTTATAGTTTTAAAATAAGTTTCTAGCTTTTTTTTATGTTGGCATAAGAAAGCTCAATAATACAAGTAATTAACATGATGCAGTGGTATCAACATGGTCCTGTACAGTGTCTAAAATAATAGTTCTGAGCATTGTGAACTGCCTCTTTGAGCTAATACAGCATCTTAACTGTGTGACTGATAACTCTGACAATTTAATTTTCACTATGATTAATTATTTACTTTACTGACACATCAGGAAAGAACAGAGAGGAACCAGCAGTATTAAAGAAACAAACCAATGAATACAATTTTATTTTCGTAACAAATAGAAAGACTTTGAATATTTCTTTTCTCTGTCTTATTTTTGAAATCCACTGGCCTAGAATCAGCCTGGGGTCAGCAGGTTAGAATGCTTTATTACATGTGTTCAGAATAAACTATACATCAACACAACTCTTTCCAAGCAGTTTGCAACTCTTCTTCCAGTAGTAATCTAGTCTATTCTGAGACATGAATAACACCACGTACCTTTTTTATTGGCTTTGTGGCCACAAACACCACCTCTCAGGTACTTGCAGTCATACATATTTCATTGTCCCAGCTGTGCATAGCTTCTTCCATCTTCTCTTAATTGAAAAGCAACAAATATTTCTTACATGAAGACTTAGCTCCTTAAATTATTGGATTGTTCTGGGATGCAAACTGAGAGAAATTTGCCAATTGTTCCCATAGTTCCAAAGGAAAAATGAATCTGGACCTACCATGGAAGAACCTAGCTCTCATGGGAGAATAAGTCAGTTGTTTTTGCAGTATCTACAAAATGGAGATTTTGCATCAATATCAAAGGCTTCCCTAATGGAGAGATTTTTTTTTTGTGTGCAAATAAAATGTCAGTGACAGCACGACTTATTTTTTCTTTATTACTAAAATACTTGTAAAAGCATTAATAGATATTTTGTTTGACATACAAGAAAAAAACGGGGCACTTCTGTTATTCCACAAAACAGACACTTGCCCTGCATCTTTTAAGTTTGGTAAGTAAGCTCATAGCCGTGATCTTGCAGTTATGGGATGATGAAAGCCCTAAAAAAAGGCAGAGAAAGTAAAATATCAGTTTGATTTCCAGCTAATGCTTTAAAATATGAAGAATCTATGGTTTTTTTCACCTTCAAGAACAGAAGAAAGGCCACAATTCATAAATGTTTAAGATTCTTATATCACTTTCTCAATCAAAGAAGATATTTATAAGGCAATTTTCTATTTGACATATAAAGTACTTTTGATGAGAATCTGAGACAGAATTCTAAAGCCATCACATCACGTTCAGGAGAAACATGAGAAGTTAGTAGGTATGTCATAACCCTAGATTCCCCTACCCTTTCTAATCAGCTTGGAGTAATATTAAAGATGAGTAAATACCAAGAATTAGAGGTATCCATTACTATATCAGAAACAAAGATAAAGCTATTGAAACTTGAATATTTGTCCCAAAATAAGGTATTAAGCCTGAAAAAATTGGATCAAAAATTGTGGTTGCAAGTGGATGTGCCTACTGTGCACCCAATGTGAACATTAATGGCCTTTTTTTAACATCTTAGTGGTTAGTTGAAAAGTCTGCTGAAGTAATTTGGTTCTCTGCCTTAATAACCTTCACCACAGACTTTTGTTTATTTTAGGATGGATCTGAGAAAATAACCTCATAAAGATCAATGTCATTTTTCTAATGACAAACTCAATGATAAGTATCAATGCATGAATTACAGACAAAAAGTCCCTTTTTCAGGAAGCTAGAAACCAACTACAGAAAGCTGCTTCTTACAATCCAGCATTATTTCCATTCTTCATTCTACCCTCTGACTCATGCCCTTTGAGCTACTCAAACAAGGATATTGTAAATTCAACAATACACAATATAATACAACATAAATTTATATTTTCTGCATTACTGAGGTTTTCTGCCTGGAGTGAATACTAAGGGAAATCATAGAATTTTCCTGAAAAAACAAAACAAAACAACCAAAGAAAAGCCCCACAAATCAAAACAAGCTAAAAGAACTCCAGATCCTAGCACTGAGGACCTTTTTATTTATTATTCTGGGAAAGACATAAATGTCATGTCCCATGAACAATTTTGGTTTTGAATCATGAAAGGCCTTTTATGATAGTCTATGAGCCTGTTCATTGCAGAAAAAAACCCCACTCTTTTTTAAAAGAGTAATGTAGAAAAGAAACATAGCTATTTCACACAGAAATACTCAAAAGAAGTGGGATAATTTCAGAAAGAAATATTCTAAGCTCAAAAAATAGATTAGAAATGTGTAGCAGTGGCTTTTTAAGAAAAAAGTACTCTCTGAGTAGTTCTTTCTTGACTTTCCTTGGTGGTGATAGGGAATGAATTTCTGTGATGAGGGACCTAAGAACAGAACATAAACTAATTTTTGGTTTGCATCTTGTACTTTTTTTCTTTTGGGGAGAGGTGTGTGGAAAATCTTTAGTATTGATAGAAATGTTATAATTCTTTCTGCCCAAAAATACTGGCTAACAATATGTGCCATTGGTATAACCAAGTTTTATAGACTTTGTTGATCAGAGACTCTTCTGAAAAATTCTTACATAATTTGAAGTTGGAGTGTAACTATTTATGCCACTGGTCATACGAATGCACATTCTCTCTATATGAATTTTTTTCTTCTATGATCCAGTGCAGCTCATGCTGGTCTACATGGATCGGCAAACTTTTTTTTTTCATTTTTTTTCATCTGAACTTGTTTGAGTATTTCTCTGTCCCTAAAGAAAAGCATCAAAGCAGAGACAGATCTGGTGGAGAAGTTCCTTTCACAATTATCATGCATCAGTGAGTGAAGAGGAAGAGGTTGGTGTACACAAAGAGATGTGGCATCTGCCCTGATAATTTTATGGCCTTATGCCTTTTTAACTTGAATGTAGTGTTTGGATCCTTTGGTAAGTAAATCTTCTGGAGGTCTGCCTTTATCCTGCTGGTAAGCATGTATCCTGCTTACGAGGATAAACTGGCAAACCAGTGGGTTTCAAAGCACAATGTTACATTATTCTGCTGTTCATAATACAATTAAGAAAATACTTCTCGTTAAGTGTAGGGTAAAAAAAAAATCAGAAGCTGAATTCTAGGGCTATGAGATTAAGATGGCTTCAAAGTTCCAGCAGGTTAGTATTTTAAAAGCAGGATGCTATTGTATCTCCAAAAAGAAATGTGAATCTTCCTGGTGGTTATTGCTGGTTAAGAAATGGAGTGGTGAAACTCCAGCATTGCTTATAACTTCATTAATAATTATTCATCAGGCAAAACAGTCTGTGTACTTTTACCAACAGTAAAGTAGATTCGAGGATTTTTGTTCTGTTGTTTTTTTCTAACTACATTTGAATCTGCATTTGAATATTTGTCTTTCAAATTTCCTTGGGTAAAAAGACATTTGGAACAGATGCTGATTTCAGTTACACTGCTTGAAATAGGTGAATTACTCCTGATTTAGTGTCACTGAGAATATATAATATATTTTTATGTTTGAATATACATAAAGGAAACTAAGAATTTGATCTCTGTGCTATTTTCTATTCAGTATGCACAAATGCCCAAATAATACCTGATTTCTGTTAAAGAAAATGTGTTGCAGATAAATTTAAGCCTAACATAAGCAGGTCTCAGCTTCTGCTGAAAACAGTAGAAATAACA
>NW_010167558.1:22049-33880 GCF_000695765.1 Mesitornis unicolor
TCTTTCACTAAAGGTGATGCCTTGAACTGAACCTCCAGTTCCATTATTTGCTATTGTTCAGGCAACATATTTAAAACTTCCAAGTTCTCCTACAGAACTGATGATTCTGCTTTGAGAATTAAGAATCCATTTTCTCGCAACTAAGTTCTCAACTAGTGTAAATGATTTTTCATAATGATGTTTATATTCATTGATTCTTACTGATTTTCAGGATGGATTTAGATTAAAACAAATAAAATTATGAGGGAGTATATTTTATTATGAAAATTATCTACTTTTAATTAGGTTATGGGATTGTTTTTCTTCAGTTCTTCAATAGTGGTACTGTCTTATGGTTTTGTGAAGCTCATTGTGGAAAATTCATATTTTACTTTAGTATTTTGAACTGCAAGATAGTAATACGTTATATTTATATTTTTCCACCCCCGCACTCTTTTCAATTTGCTGTTTTTAATAATAGCAACAACAACAACAACAACAACAACAATAATAATAATGCAGCTCAGTTCTTCAGATCTTTCAGTTTCTTCAATTCTTCAATTCTTTCAGATCTTCAGTGCTAGCTGAAAGGCACTGTCTGTTCATAATGGAGTACTTTACTGATGATGGTGAAACTTATTATTTTAGAATGAGTATCCTTTTTTTTGCGTTCGTCCTAGTTAATCTAGGCTACACCAATAAATTTACCAAAACCCCAATAATTCCACTATGCCTGGAGGATCATCATGTGTCTGAATCTGAGACAACACCACAGACTTTGCAGAAGTTCCACCATTTGCATCATCTTTCTGATGTAAAAGTATTCCCATTATTTGCATTTACTGTTTCAGGCTGAAGTGTTGATTTCAACATAAGTTATCACATTCCAAAAATGCAAATAATGTACCAAGACAGAAAGATGTAAGTCATGAAGAAGTCATCCTGTCCTATTTAGACCTTGTAAGACCTCAGCTGAAATACTTAGTCCAGTTTTTATTACAATTTCAAGAGATGAACTAGTACAAGAGACCTCAGAGGAGTATAATGAGAATGATCAGAGTCCTGGAAAACAAGATCTGGATGGAAAGATTGAAGGAGCAGTGATCACAGCCTAAAGAAGAAGGGCAGCAACCATCAGTTTGCAAATAAATAAGAGGTGCTTACTTATCATCAAAGAATGATTAGCACTGTTCTCCAGGTATGTAATGATTATGAAAAGTGACAGTCTTAAATGGCAACAGAAGGATTTAGATATTAGAAACAATAAAGACAAATGCCAGAATAAATACTTTTTATGAGATTGTGGAGTGTCCATCATTAAAAGTCTTTGAGAACAGGTTAAACATATATTAGGAGTTATGTAAATAAAGGTGATCCTACCTCTCCTAATCCCTTGCAGTCCAAATATTCCAAAAGGACTTAAAATTCTTCAGCTGAGACTTCTACTTGTTTCAGATTTATTGTTGATTTTTCGATCCTCTGATAATTCATTCTGATTTCACCATCATAATGTAAGGCTGCCTGAACTTCATGTTTTCTGTGTTGGCCCCAAGATGTGAAAGTTGTTGCATACTGGATTTGCATCTCAGGATAATCATGCTCTTTTAAGTATTCCACTATTTCTAAAGTGTAAGGGACCTCTTTTTCTTTAAGAAAATAATTCCTTCTCATTTTAAGTTCACTGCAGGATGATGCCAGCTGCTTTGTATGCTCCATAAGCAAAGCCTTTTTGAAATCTCCACCAAAAATGAAACCTCAAGATGATGGAGAAACAGCAATATATATGGATGAAGAGTGCTCCATTCCCAAATTGTTTATGCAATTGAACTCTATGGCGAGGAATATGAAGGAACCAATGACCTGCAGCCTTGCCTAGCAAAATTATAATAAGGATTAAATGACAGACAACTTTCTCACATCTTTGTTTTATTCTGGGCACAGCTGCATTAAAAACTGAGTAATTTCTACTTGGACGTGTTGCCTAGTCAAAAAAGAACTAATTGCTACAATGGAGAAAATTACTTTATTTTGAAAGCTCAGATGAAGCAATTTACAACTCCCTGTCAAATATAAAACTGTATAGATTTTGGGCAGAGGAAATAGCTATAAAAGTTCTCTAACTGCTACCAACTATGAGGCATGTTAAATCTTTGATGCACATAAAACACATCCTCTTCTTACCAGTTTATCTCTGAACATGCCTGAGGAAACTACCCTCTGTAAAACACAATGCAATATATTTAAAGTTAAAATAGAATTACTAAATCAAGTAAAGTCTTTCAAAGTAGAGAAAAATAAAAATTCTTATTGATAGGAAAATACCTTTTCTGAGCTGATCAAATCTTTGGTCCCCTTTGGTTGCTACCCTTCTAACCGATTTGAGAGGGAGGGACTACACATCAGTCTCCATTGGTGGCAACTCAGTTACACAACGCTATTTCTCAGCTGTACGTAGCCTTTGCAGTTGACATGATCTGATGAACATTTCACCCACTAAAATGAGACTGCACTCTATTATTTGTGATAATTAATTAGAAATACGTTAATTATGCTTACTGCTTAAAATGCTCATACAGCTACAAACTAGAGGGACACACAGCAGTGTATCTGATGAGCAGCTGTGAAGAAAACCAAAAAATCACCTAGAAATCTCATGTTATGCTAATTATTCCTAGTGCTGTACTCAGTTGATGTAAATAATTTTATGAACTATCTTCAAGCTCTATGCTTAAAAAAGTGTGTACTGTTTACAGGCTACATTTAAAGGCTGGATGGATATTATGTACGCAGCTATTGACTCGAGAGATGTAAGTAGTGCAATTATGTAAAATTATCTTTTTTTCTTGAAGTCTGTCAACAAGTGTGTATTTATAGAACTTCCAAAAGCAATTAATATCCATAAAACAGAATAAAACCCATCCATGCAATAGAATGAAACAAAATTAAATTAACTGACATTCTGCTGTAATTGTGGAAAACTGAATGTAAACTGCCAAATGCTGTAAGTAATGGACAAAAAGCATTGATATATGACAGGAGTATTGTCCAAACACAAAATATTAAAAACATTTTGCCCAAGGTTGCTGCTTGTTCAGTTGAAATTTTCACATGAAATCTTAGGAATCATATTTCACTTTTTTTTTTTAATTAGGTATTACAGCAACCCAAGTATGAAGACAACCTGTACATGTATTTGTATTTTGTCATCTTTATAATTTTTGGGTCTTTCTTCACCCTGAACCTATTCATTGGTGTCATTATTGATAACTTCAATCAGCAAAAAAAGAAGATAAGTATTGTTTCATTACTCTTCTAAATATATTCTAAAATATTACATTTTTGCAGGTACATGAGATATGGAATGTACACCTGAGGTTTGTTCAAAATTGGAAAAGCTGAAGTATATTAGGATACAAAATCTTGCCAAGATGTAGTATGCATTAAAGTAATGAGGTTTTACTTAAAAATAAATGGGGTCGACCCTTCTGTTTTCAATGTCTAGTTTAGTCTTCTTCAAGTTGGAAGTGTCAATGGACACAAGTTGCTTATGGGGAGATTCCGACTGAACTCCAGAATACTTTTTTTTTACCATGACATCAATTAGATATTGGAATAACATCCCAGGGGAAGTGATAAATTCCCCTACATTGGTCAGTTTTAAAGGTCAGCTTGACAGGGTGCTGTCAAGGGTGCTGTCAGGGTGCTGCTTGACAGGGTGTGCAACTGATGTAATTTAACCCATCCTTTTACCTTGAAAGGTTGGTCCCTTCCAACCTGGTGTTCTATTCTATGATTCTATGAAGTTGTCTGCTTTTCCATGTCTAAACTTCATGAAGTCTCCTCACGTGATCAAATCTCTGCTTTAGGTATCTCCATTAAAGCACTCATAATTTCTTGATTATTTTTTTCTTCTTGATTTGTTGTGATTCTATCAGCACACACACACAAAAAAAGTTTTCTGGTTTAAAAAAAAAGAAAAAAAAGCACCATTTCATCACACTGCTACAGATGCTGTCTTAATGATCCCAAGTATTTGTGGGTTTTTTTGTGGCACTGAATGATCTGAAACTATAAAGAACAGGAGTGGTTGGTAACTACCTCAGGGCCTACTGTTATTGTTTCATAGTGCAGATGATCTCACTGGTATAGATGGTCTGAGTATCACATGTTCCTCTTTAAAACTATTTTCTGTAAATAGATAAGGTACTGAAAGGTAAAGGACAAAGGAAGCTATGAATTACTAGTTTAATTTTACCTCACTGGACTTCATAATTTTATTTGGTTTTTTGTTACAAAAGAGAGATGGTAAGTAAGATTTTTGGAAACCAGAGATGCTAGAGGCCTAGATGTATATGGCTTGGGAGCCTGTCCAGTGCATGCATTGTCATGTCTTCAAGCTTCCTAAACACTCATCCACAAAAGGGCTGCTTCCACTCCTATGTGTTCATAGACATTCCTGGAATTAGATATCTGCAAATATCTTTTATCCAAGAAAAGTTTACTTCAAGAGGTATGTGGAGTCTGATGGGTTTTCATTCAAGCTGCCTGTGCAAGAAAGTTACTATGAGCAGTGAATCTTGGTTGAAAGACCCATAATTCTCTCTGTATCTTCACTGACAGACTCCAAAGGCCAGTTCTCACTTTTGGTAATCAGAACTTCTTTGAACATGGAAGATAATCAAAATAAAAGACTTAGAGAGCATTTTGCTGTTAACAGTATCAAGAGTGGTTCAACCTTCATCTCAGTTTCTCCAAAGTCACAAAATCTACCTTCTCAAAAATCTTGAGGACTTTGAGTCCCACTGCTAATGCTGTGATTGATAAACTAGAGACACCTTAGGTCTTATTAATTAATTATTAAGTAATGATTAATGCAGCACTAATGCATTCATGTGCTGAAAATCTGACTTTGCTTCCTTTGCTTCACTAAAATCGCAGTTCAAAAGTGACAGTATTGAGCAGCCCGGACTATTTGAACTTATCTCAGATGCTGTGTACTGTATCCATTCCTATAAAAGAAGAGAGGTACTGAAAAGGATTTCTTGAAGTTCAAGGAAAATAACTGTAGAAAAATGCTGCATTACTGGGGTTTTTTGTGAGATGCAGTACTGTATGTTCAACTTCTAGACTAATTGCTTAGATTGCAGACAGCTGCATATAACATTTTTCCCAATTCAGTCTTCTTGATTTTCAAGAAATAAATGGATGAATCACATTTCCCTTTGTTTTTTTCAACACTGCATATAAATGTGATTATAACCAGTTTTGATCTTATGTCTTTACTTTGGAGGTCAAGACATATTTATGACAGAGGAGCAGAAGAAATACTACAATGCAATGAAAAAGCTGGGATCCAAGAAACCACAAAAACCTATACCAAGACCAGGGGTAAAATTATTTATATACATCAGACCAATAGCTATTTACAAACAGCTCAGTTTTTATTGACATACGGAGAGCAGAAATATGCCATGTGAAAATTATCATGAATTATAGTATCAGTCAGCAAAATGTATGTTTTACGTATGAATATACAAACAAAGGAGGCTGGACTAAACTGTTTTATTCACTTTAATTTGACTACCTAAGATCCTTAGTTACATTTTTATTGAAGCCTCATAGTCCTTATTACATGTATTTTTCCTACTTTCTTCTAACAGGAAAACAAAACCAATTACAATTTGTGTTGGATGTATCTTTTTTTCTTTTCTCCTCAGAACAAATTCCAAGGCATGGTGTTTGATTTTGTGACACAGCAAGTATTTGACATCAGCATCATGATTCTTATTTGTCTTAACATGGTTACCATGATGGTAGAAACTGATGACCAAAGTAAAGAAATGGAAAATATTTTATACTGGATAAACCTGGTGTTCATTGTCCTTTTCACCGGAGAATGTGTCTTGAAATTAATTTCACTTCGCCATTACTATTTCACTATAGGCTGGAACATATTTGATTTTGTAGTTGTCATTCTCTCAATAGTAGGTAAGTCTTGTTTATTAAACTAAAAAGAGGGTAAAATGAATATAAGGTGAAGTTTTACTTGAATAGAGCTATATGATTGACTTTTGCCATTGCAAAGTTTACAGCTAAGTCATGTATCTTTTCATTTTTATCTAATAATTTACTTAATCCAATCATCAAAACTGTTAAAATCTTTCCACATATATTGCAACTGCAAATATTAATTATAACTGGTACTTTTTAAAACTGTTTTTCTGAATTTCTACTATGATATGGAGATTAAGTGGTAACATATCTTGGTTTTATTTTTTTCACTTTTAGGTATGTTTTTAGCTGAGATGATTGAGAAATATTTTGTGTCCCCGACACTATTCAGAGTCATCCGACTTGCCAGAATCGGTCGAATCCTGCGTCTCATTAAGGGCGCTAAGGGAATCCGCACTCTGCTCTTTGCTTTGATGATGTCTCTACCTGCTTTGTTCAACATTGGTCTGCTGCTGTTCCTGGTCATGTTTATCTATGCCATATTTGGCATGTCCAACTTTGCCTATGTTAAGAGGGAAGCTGGTATAGATGACATGTTCAACTTTGAGACGTTTGGCAACAGCATGATCTGCCTGTTTCAAATTACCACATCTGCTGGCTGGGATGGTTTGCTAGCCCCAATTCTTAACAGTGGGGAGCCAGACTGTGACCCTAACAAAGCTCATCCAGGGAGCTCTGTGAAAGGCGACTGTGGCAACCCTTCCGTTGGGATTTTCTTCTTTGTCAGCTACATTATCATATCATTCCTGGTAGTGGTGAACATGTACATTGCTGTGATTCTGGAGAACTTCGGTGTTGCTACTGAAGAAAGCGCTGAACCCTTGAGCGAGGATGACTTTGAGATGTTCTATGAAGTTTGGGAGAAGTTTGATCCCGATGCCACACAATTCATGGAATTTGAGAAATTATCTGATTTTGCAGCAGCACTTGAGCCTCCTCTTCATCTACCCAAACCAAACAAAGTCCAGCTTATTGCAATGGATCTGCCCATGGTAAGTGGTGACAGAATTCACTGCCTTGACATCTTGTTTGCTTTCACAAAGCGTGTTCTGGGCGAAAGTGGGGAGATGGATGCCCTCAGAATACAGATGGAAGATCGGTTTATGGCATCCAATCCTTCAAAAGCTTCCTATGAACCAATTACAACCACATTAAAAAGAAAACAGGAGGAGGTATCTGCTGTCATTATTCAACGGGCTTACAGACGTCACCTTTTAAAACGAACAGTAAAACAAGCTTCCTTCATCTATAACAAAAACAAAACTGAAGGAGGGGCTGGTCTAGGTATAAAAGATGAAATCCTTATTGACAAGTTAAATGAAAACTCATTTACAGAGAAAACAGATATAACTGCATCAACAGCAGTTTGTCCACCTTCTTATGATCGTGTAACAAGGGCAGTCAAAGAAAAGCATGAGAAGGAAGATAAAGATGTTCAGAAATAAAAGCAAATAGCAAGCAAATTCATCTATGTGCAAAATAGTTCATAGCCTATAAGGATCATGTATTTGTGTCAACAGGACTCCTGCTGGAGATCTATGCCAAACTGACAATTTTTACAAATATACTGTACATTAAAGGTCAGTGCCTACTAAAAGACAGTGACCCCTTGTCAGTGACTGTGACTGTGATACAGGGAAACAACCTTGACAGGAGGTTACTGTTCTCACTACCAGCTGACACTGCTGAAGAGGAGAGAAAAAATGGCTACTCAGACTGTAGGGACCAGTTCAAGGGGTGCAAACCAAGTATTTGTGTGTTTAGCATAACACAATATGGTAACAGTATTCACTGTTTGCATTTCAACTGCCACATATGTCATATTTTTACAAAATCTGTGTTGGTGGATTCATCTTATTTTTATTCATATCTTGTTTATTATATGTGACTATTTTTGTAAATGGGGCTTCTGTTGGGGAAGGGGATGAAGTACACCTTTACAGGTTCAAGGGCCAGGTCTTCTATTATATGACTAATATACACACAGAAATGATTTGCATGAAGGCATGCTGCACTTATAGATCATGCATGAAAATAACATTAAGTCACAAAGAACAACAGATTTTTTTAGCGCAGTGTTTCTGGAAAGGAATAACAGATTTTGAGGTGCTTAATTAATGTATTCATGTTGCATCATGTCCAAATAAGTCTTGGTGTGCCTGTAAAGTCCCCTGTAACTCACAGGAACAGTAGAGATGAATTTTTTTTGCACAGACCATTATGTTTCAGAAAATGCAAACTACTGTCTAGGTCTGGAGTCACAGATTTTGTCTTCGTCAAATGTCTTTCTGCATACAAATACTAAATGAATCTGCCTCAACCCTCCAAATTGATCAAAAAGAGCCCTTATCAAGTTGTTCTGCTTTATCCTGCAGTATTGTTTAGCCATCTTCAGCTCTCAGTAAGGTTGATGTTGTTGTACACGTTAATGAAAAGCCCTCTGCTATGTAAATAGTAATTTTTAACATGTGGTGCATGTTTGAGCAAACAGATCATGACCTAAGCACATTTATTGCATCAAATATGTACCACAATAAGTGTAGTGTGCAAGCGTTCAACAGGTACAGTTACCAATTATCTACCATTATAGATAGTTCGGATGCTATCAGTGCATGTTTATATTGCCTATGCTGCTGTTCCTTTGACTGTCCAGGATTCTTAAATATGGGAAGCCATACATCAGAGCTAAATGAAATAAAATACTCAACAAGACCTCATTCCTCCATACCATTAAGCAATATTTTGTAGCTGTTTAGGAGCTTATTTGTTTTATGTTTTTGAATTTTCAGTGAAAAGCATACAGTGTATATTCAACCTGTACAGACGTTGAAAACTACTAAACCTGTTGAAAATAATGTTAGAATTTTATAAGCAAATATAAATACTGTAAAAATCATTTTATTTTCTTTTTCACCATTATGTACATAAAACAAGAACTGAATTTTATCTTCAGGTTGATGTCATACCATTTTTGTTACTTTCTGTCCATAGCACTTTTTCACAGAAGAACTCCAGAGAACAAGATACAACTAAGAGAATGGATAGCTGTAGGTTCTTATTTTTTACAAGATTTGCAAACATGTCAATACTTTCTGTGAAATGAGTTCATAATTTGCTTCAAAAAATTTAATTATTTTTGCAGTTGGGAAATGGTGTAAAGTTCAAATTGAATGTCTAAGCAGTGCCTGCATCATAAGTTTTCAGATACAACCTTTCTTTCACAGAATCCTTAATCTTCTCTCATAGATTTTTTTTTTGTTAATTTTATTCATGCTGCACTAGAACAGTTCTAAATGTTATCTTCGGTCCACAATATTTTTTCACAAAGAGAAAGTAGCAAAGTTGTATAATCCAACACATCAGGACATTTTATGTTTCTTACACAGGAAAACGAAATATAGATTACTTTTATTAAAATTATTGACTAATACTGTATTAGTGAACTGCATGCAGGAAAATGCTACTATTACCCTAACGGATGCTAAACAACATTATTAATGCGCCAAAATAATAAAGATTACATTTTTTTATTGTATGTTCCTTTTGTCTTGCTTATCTGACATTAATATAAAAATATAAAACCACAGAATGAGAGGATACTGAAAACCTTTACAGCCAGCTATACTGTTCTTCCATGTAAGCACAGGACTTGCTTGTTAGTCGTCAACTCGGAATTTTTAATTCAATGAATGTTAGACACTGAGCCCGGTGATTCTGCTCGTACCAATAGTACTGCCCTGAGTATCTGCATGAGCTCATGTAGCAGCCCCATGCAGTGGGGTACTGAACCATCAAATCCCAGAGCTGTCCCAGGAGGCTTCTAGCATTTATGGGAATGAGAACTGAGCGTTCATGAGTTTACAAAGGGAAAGTGAGGATTGAAAATAGTTCTAAATATATGACATTTCCCAGCTTGGATTGTGAAAACCAGTTTACTCTTGCTAGTTACTAGTCACAAATGGGTGACAGAACATCTCGTATTCAAGTGTGTTTCTGGAAAAGGTGAATTGGCGCTGGAGTGAATAACCACTGGTCTTTATTCCAGGAAATTTTAAGAATCGCTCTAGAAGCACCATGTTTCTAAAAGTTATATTTTGTGGATACTGGTATGGAAAAATTCAAATGCAGCTGGAAAGTGGGCTTGTCAGTTATTCCTTATCAATTGGTTCAGTGAATCTCTGAAAATACTCATTTTATATGCTTACATAATTTTATATTGCATTCCCCTACAACTTACAGTGAAAACACTCAGAGGTGAATACTGAACTAAATATAAAACCAGTTTATGAGCAATTGTATTATATATGCCAGCTCAGTCGCTAATGCAGAAACAAAATTTCACAGCATTTACCCTGAAATTCATCACAACGCTTGTGAGGGAGGAAAATGTTTCTCCTTCAAATTGCTCTGAAATGCATTGCGAAAAAGAAAAGTCTAAAACCCTGAAAGAAAGGTGTTAAGTATCAAATTGAAAATAGAAGTATTTTCAGATTAATATGTAGACAATATATGTCTTAAAAGGTTACTTTAAATACTATTTAAATTATCCACAAACTGACAAGAATAACAGACTGCTTTAAAAATAAGGTAGTAAATTGAATACTATTTTTAATAGACTGTACACAGGTTTTTAAAACTTTGCTTTTCTCAATGAAATAGCTTGTAAGGTAAATAAAAAATCTTCCACTTTCACTGCAGCTCACAGATCACGGCTGCACAAAAATACTTTTTTCTTACGTCACAGAAGCCAAATTGTTACTTTAGAACAAGTAGAGCATCACTTAAACATAGCAGGAAATTTTGAGTATCATCTTGGCTGGCAGGTAAAAAGAAACATGCTTGCACATTACTTCTTTGGCTCCTTTCCTGACACGGCCGATGAGATGTGTGTAATGGAGCAGTGTCAATTTGTTACAAAAGTTTACTCTGAGCGCTCTCCGATTGAAGAATTTGGCTTCACCTACTAATTCAGTGCAAAGTGGGTTTAACTCCTTGTACTAAATGGCATTATTGGCAGTTTGTATGTTAGACAGACAACACAACCGTCCTAAAGGATCATTGTTTAGCAGCAGTTGTATATCTAGAAGAAATGACTGAGGATCCTTTCACCTCGAGGCAAAAATCTGACTTTTACTAGTCTTTGCGACTCTCTAATTCTCCAGCAGGAAAGAAGGGAAAAAAATAAAAATAGACCTTTATTTGATTTTACCCTTTTGCTATTCCATTTCTACAGAGAAGCTTCACATCACTTGAAGTGCTCAGTATTGAGATACGTTATGAAACAATAAATGGAGTATGGGCCACTTAGTCATATGTCCAGCCAAAAAAAAAAAAAAAAAAAAAGGCAAGAACATAGACAAATTCTCAAAGCTTTGCGCTCAGCATTCAGGCACTAAAAGCCCGACTGCTTCATGGCTCCTGAGGGGCAGCCCCCACCTCCCGCCCAGGGGGTCAAGCCCCTCCCCCTCCGCCTCGCAGCCAATGGTACGGGACCTCCCGGCTGGGTGGTCCCGCCCCATATCCCGAGAGCCATTAGGCACGTTCCCCGTTCGCCACCAGTTTTTCTTCCCGTGTCTCTCCCGCCTCCTTTCCCTTCAAGCCAATAGCAGCGGGCGCTCCTGCGAACCAGCCAATGGCAGCGTGCTGCTAGACTCCCCCTCGCCGTTCCGGAGGCTCACCCTCAGCGGCGCTCGGTAGCAACGATGGATGCTAAAGTGCAACAGGTAGGCGTCGCCGCCGCTGCCGCCGAGGGCTGAGCCGCACCAGCCCTCCCCGCGGGTGTGGGGCTTCGCAGGGGCTGAGGCTGGGGAGTGTCGGGGGGCGGGGGGGGGGCTCAGGGG
>NW_010167558.1:33901-66424 GCF_000695765.1 Mesitornis unicolor
GCGGTGGAGCTCAGGGCAGGATGGCGAGGGGTCAGACGGGGCTAGTGCGGTCTGCGCGGTCTCCTGTCGTGCCAGGATGAAGCATTTGCACGAGTGAACCGGGGCCGTCTCTCCCGCAGGCCCTGCTCAATTATTACTGTCAAGAAGGCTACTTCCACCATGTTCGGGCTGCGGCGGATGAAGCGCTGGGACGGCTGGGCAGTGATCCGGTATTCCTTTTCTACCGAGCCTATGGCGCCCTGAGGGCAGGTAATACGGGGCTGGGGAGCTAGGGAGCTGGTGGTTGTGTTGTGTTGTGTCTCGTCCCTCCGCCGCCCTCCCAAAACGCTGCTCTTCCTGGTGTCGCAAAATTCAGTCTTTTGTCTGATACACAGAAAGAAAGCGATGTTTTGGAGTCTGAATGTTTTCTACGTCAAGAAGATAACCAGTGTGTCATGATCTGTCACCCCAGTCTCACCCAGTTTAAATGAAACTAGTCTAGCTAAATTCATATTTCAAGGATGTTACAGGATACTAACAGGTAACCCAAAGTGGGGAGGGCTGTGACAGAAGGCTGGGAAGGATTCAGAAGATTTTGAGGTGGTGTATCTGTTCCTGGATTCCTTGAATTTTGTTTGGTTTTTTTACTATCATATGTTCCTGTTTTTCATGATACTGTCTCTTCTACTGATGTTGTGTGAAAAGATTCACACAAACAAGGCAAAAATCTTGGCTTTATAAAGAAACAGGAGCAAAAAGAGCTGCTCAGTGCCCTGGGTGAAACATAATAAAGATGATTTTCATCTTTGTGGCCGTTGGCAGAACTAGCACATAACTCCTTTCAAGTTCTCTGCATTGAAATGTGTTTTTCTTCCTTGTATCTCTTTGAAAGACTTGCACAAACAAGTGGAAATGGATGTCTGAATAATGAAGGAAGTCAAGAAGAAAATGTTATCAAAAGCAGGAAGCAAAAATAGAGGGGGGAAAATTAAGTCAGATTGAGGTTTGATGCTGATATTATGTCTTGAAAAATGTTATAGCCTATTCTACACTTGTTTTCACTAGGTGACATCCAAGAGGGTATTCGACAGTTGGAATCTATTAAAAACAAACAGGAAGTGTCACTTTGTTCAATGATGGCTCTGATTTATGCCCATAAAAAGAGCCTTAATCCAGGTATGCTCATTATGACAGTACTGCTTCATGTTTTAAACAGCCGTGTGTGAAGATCTGAGTTGTAGACTTGCTCTGCTCGACTTAAGAAGGTATGCTCCAACTTTGGATTTGACATAGTATCTAGTACTGAATTGAGTAACGCTTTTCAAGGCTGTAAACAAAACTACCAGAGCACAAAACTGTGATGAATAAGACTGAATGTTAAAACAAAACACTAAAAAAATAAAATCTGACTTATCTACCATAATGAAAAATATTTTATGGAAAATAAAAATGAATCAAGCTTTTTATGATTGTTGTTCGGTCTTGTCTGGTATCGGTACTTTTGAGAACTGCTTTAAAGCCATGCCAGTTCTGTCTTTCAAGTTACTCTGACCTCTGCAACTGACAATAGCAATGAAGATGTAAGAAAATGAGCTTTAGTGTTTGGAAATACATCACATATTTTCCAGGATTACAGAGCTAAACTGTCTTGTGTTCAGCATTTTAGGGCTGCTCTAAAGTTAACTGTTAACTTGTTTGGCAGACACTGGTATAAATGTGAACCCTATTGTCAAGTTTCCATTTATCTGGCAGAAATTGAGGCTACAGATCTATGGTTTAACAAATGACAAGGTTCTTGCAGAAATTATGATGCTGATGGGAACCCTTTTCTGTGTTTTGTATCTGTACCTGATGAATATTTTTAGTTGGGAGTGATTGCCTGTGTGTTTATCAATATGCAATACAGAAAACAATGTTTGCTTTGGAAGCCCTAGATTTATGTGCTGCTTTTTTGTAGTATTTTGAGATGCTGTCAACAAAAGCTCTGAGCAAAATTTTTTCAGATCGAGATGCTATTCTAGAGTTGGATGCAAAAATGAAGGAGCAGCGTAAAACAGCAGGACATCAGGCTCTGTACTTTGCCGGCTTATTTTTGTGGCATCTTGGTCGTGAGGACAAAGCCCATGAATATGTTGACAGAATGATCAAAGTTTCTGGTGGTGGTAAAGAGGTAACTCCCCCCCCTCCCCCCCCCCCCCCCCCCCCCCCGTAAATTAGTGATAGGACCATGTATGCTGTGAATCTGGACTAAACTCACCAATGCTATTTGTAGGTTTGCATTAAATGTTTTGTGTTCTTTTACTTTCTTAATGTCATAAATTCATTTGACAAGGCCAAGGAGAATTTACAGAATGTTTTTTGTCTGCTAATTATTAATTTTCACTTAATAAATGAGAGGTCTACATTGATCAATGGAAAGAATATGTAGTTATGGCAATTTTGCTACTTGATACTGAGCATCATAATTCCAAGCCAAAACCTAAATGTGATAGTCTCACTAGAGGAAGACATCTGTTTTAAATCTGAGGACTCAAAAGTATGCAGAGGATCAGGGATTTAAACCTTCAGCAGTTGTTAAAGACAAAATTTGCCTAGGGTTTTACTGAATGTAATTTATTTTATTTATTGAAACCATAGTAGTTTTTTGGTGGTGCTGGTTTTTTGGGGTTTTTTTGGGTTTTGTTGTTGTTTGTTTGTTTTATATTCTGCAGAAATGTTTGCAGAAAATATTCTTACTGTCTTATGTGATCACTTCTGTGAGGTTTTGTTCTGTCTCTGAGCGTGTTTGACTAGTTCAGTACCATTGTTTTTTTTCTTAATCCTGTAAGTAAATGTACCATTTCATTAATTTAGTGTAAGAATTAATTTTAGGTTATGCTGTAGGCTGGTTATTACTTCACATATGTATTTTAAATAGTTAGATATTTTAAGTCCTGTTTTATTTTTAGGTTACTTCTTCTTCTTACTGTATCCAGCACACTTTTTTTTTTAACTACATAGTTAGTGAAGAATTCCTATTTGCATTTTGTTTACAGGGGTTGATTCTGAAAGCATGGCTCGATCTGACCTGTGAAAAGGAAACTCACGTTAAAAAAGCTGTGAAATACTTTGATGAAGCACTTCAGGAAAGCAATGATGTTTTTGCTCTGCTTGGTAAAGTAAGTTTACGTCATGATTTTAATGCTTCCTAAATGTCATATTAATGTTCTAGAGTGATTAGAGAGAGGCTGAGAAGACTTGTCTGTAAGTGAGCTTGTCCATGGAGTAGAAATGCAGCTTAGTCATACTTTTTTTTATTTGGAGGAAAAGGCTAGGTTTTAGCAGAAGTGAAGTTTGAGTTGATTTAGGAAATTGTTTAAGGAATATAGAACAGTTATCACACAAATTGATTATGGTGTGCCCTAGCACAATAAAAATATACGACACTTCATTTCCTGTGGTAGACTGCCCATTTTAAATAGTTTGTAGTAAGTTTTAATAAGTAGCAGAGTTTTGTAAGATTCTTTGTAGATTAAGGCAAAGTGACGTGCCTGACTTGCAGTAATGGTACACTGCGTCTTTTACCATACATGGAACTGTGACTTTCTGGGGTGTTCTTGTTGAGTTATTATATTTCTTTAGTATAAAACATTGCTGCTGTGTGATATTGCTTCACTAAATACAATTTTCACCTCCTTTTATTTTTTGATGAACGGGAACTGGTCTATTTATTCCTGTCTGTCTGTATTTCTTTTAAGCATGTTAAAATCATATGGTTTTTTCTTGTTTTTATCTCTTTTTTGTTGTTGTTTGTTTGATTGTTTGTTTGTGGTTTTTTCCCTTGGAATAAAATTAGCTGCTGGATGATACTTTAGGGTCCATTAGACACCAATGTAATTAAAAAAAAAAGTACAGATTAAATGCAGTCATTATGATTTTGCTGTGTACACAAGATAAACTGTTTTTATTTGTGTATTTATATGGGATTTCGTATCACCTGAAAAAAGAAAAGTATGTGTGATCTCTTCCTTCTGGCACGAGACACCTGTCCTCATCACAGAATTGCTGTGTGCGATGGCAAAAAAGAGAAGTAGTGAAGCGCTGTAGTGCAATCATCTGTGAACATTGTTAACACTTTCTTTTTTTTACATGTCATTAGTCCATTTCAAGTGTTCATTTTGATTATATTTCATTAAGGGAGTGGCATGAATTGTTTTCTTTACACATTTTTCTGTTTCAGAGTGTACTAGTTTATATCACAGACATCATTACTCATTAATATAATATTTGTTTAATTTTCTGAAGCTAAATTAAAAAAAAGTTTGTTCAGTGAAAATAAGAAGACTGAAGTTCAGGAGAGTGTGCACAGTGATATTTGGTTAGGCACGTGTGCTTGGCTGTATGCAGACTTTTGAGTTCAATTACCAGCGCATCTTGAATTTAATTACTGCAAATAGATTTTCGGCAGACAACTATCTTGCTATGGCTTCAGAAATTAACTCTCAGAAACTACGATGTTTGCACCATTTCTGTCTCAAAAATATGAACTAAAATGGCATGCACACAGTCGCCTGGAATATGTTAAGTTAATATTAAGCGTCAAAGCAAAGTAGACGATTTAAGCCCTAAATTGATTTCTACCTGAATTTGTCTAAAACTGTGACACTTGATACTTCTGAAATAGTTTTGTATTTGGAGTACCCTGTAAATTGCTTTAGAATTAAAAAACTGTTAATTCTGACAACAACAGAATTAACAACAGTGACCTAGTGAGTGTGGGGTTTTTAGATGGTACATACCTTACAGCTTGAAAAAATGTTAAATCTGTGGATTGTGTTCAATATCCTAAAATTGTGAAATACCTTACACAAAGTTATTTGAAACCTAATAAGATAATTTTATTCTTCAGCTACATCTCTCTTTTTCTTTCTTGTAACTTACTAGTAACTTGGAAATGCTGTAATTACTTTTGTTATAGAGTGCTTACCACACACCAGGTTTTACACATCTTTTCCTATTTGATTGTTGTAGTTGTGGCTGATGCTGAAGTCAAACTATTACTTAAACATTTTTCTCTCACTAGCTCTTTCTTTTTTTGGTTTCTATTTGCAAGAACTTCTGGAGTGTAGAGGCTTCTGATGTGACTTCTCTTCCTTTCTTTAGGTGCAGTATTTTGAGGTCCGACAGAATTATTCAGGAGCTCTGGAAACTGTGAACCAGATAATTGCAAACTTTCCAAACTTTGTTCCTGCTTTCATAAAGAAAATGAAGCTACAACTAGCCTTGCAGGACTGGGAGCAGGCAGTTGAAACAGCACACAGGTTGAGTATAAAGTAGTACACCACTCATTGTGTTCTTGCCATGTTTTCACTGTAAGAACTTTTTGAAACAAATGCAGATAGGTTTCCGTTTGTTTTTAATAAATTTGAATTAGTTAAATCACTTTTTTTAAAGATAAATTTAAACTAAATGAAGCTTTATTAGAACTCAGCCTTGCAATTCTGTGAGGATACTACATCAATAGGTGAATCTATTTTGTCTGGAAGAAGACCTTATCTGAGATTGGCATGAAGTAGCAAGGCTGTGCTTTCAATTGAGAGCTATGCCTTAAAATTACTGTGCAACAGAAGTTGCTTTATTTCACTTTTAGGATAAAACAGATGATTGAGCAAGGTTTTTGTTTTGGTTTCTTTACATTCACCTTTTGTTTGGCTTCAGGCTATTACAGAAAGATGCCTTCAATTTAGAAGCTATAAGAATGGAGGCCCTGCATTATCTGTGCAGGGAAGGAAATATAGCTGAGGTGAGTCTTTATTAGCAGACTGTTGAGCGTAACTTAGCCTTTGTAAGGACTGGATGCCACGTGCATTATCTTCTTTGTGTCTTCGTCTTGTACACTGTATCTGGTCCTGTGCTACACTACTTATCTGCAGGAAGAAGTATATTTACCTGTTTTGACTCAAATGGCTGCTCCAACTTATTGTTTTGTTTTCTGGATGCCCAGGGAAGTACTTTTTTTACTTCCATCTTTCCAGAGAACGAGAATTGGGCCAAACAGAAGTCTCCTCTGGACAGTTAATTGAATCATGTTGATTTGAATAATCAAATCAATCTTTTATTGTTTAAATGCTCTTTTTATGAATTCATAAGATATTGTAGTCCTTCCATTAATTTTAAGCACTTTATTAATTGAAATAAGGGAAATAATGAGGTCTTGTAGTAATACATTTTTGGAAGGGGGTCATAGTCACTTAAAAACAGTCTGCGATGTTAGGTTGCATAACCTGTGCTTTGTTCCCCCTTTTTTTTGACAACTACTGGGCTTTTTTTAGCTTTAAGAATTCTCTTTAACTTTTCCTTTTACTTCCAAGATGCTTTTCTGCACAAGAATATATTAAATTATTTTGTACATATGGTGCTTATGCCATTTTTCAGGAGTTTAATATATTATCAAAATTGGCACCCAAGAATGATAAATATTTTAAAATATTTTTTTTGCATTATGCAAAAATACTGGTATAATTTAAGTGGAGATTTAGCAAAAAAAATGCGTTTTGTACGCTTTTTCAAGTTCTAGGGGAAAAGATTTTAGGTTGTTTAACACATTTTTAGTTATTGCAAAGAACTCTTCAGTCATTACTCCATTTATAAGAAAATTTTAAGTCTGACTTATGCACAGTTGTAGGAAATATGGAGAAACAGTAACAATTGCATGCTCCAATTCTGTTAAGCTGTGCAGGAGTGAAACTTGCTGAACATGGTAGATTGTAAACAAAAGATTCTGGAGTAAAATGTCACAGTAAAAGACCCTTGTCTAGGAAAAAGATTTTAAAAAATGATGAGATTTAAACATAATTCTGGTGTCTACATCTGAAATCATATTAAAAAATCCCATGTACCTTATTATTGTAACCGTATAAATGTCTAAGGTACCTTAAGTGGTTTGAGAAACTTGATGCGAGAAGTCTGAGCGTCTGGAAGTGCCTTGGTTTTGATCATGTGTCTGTATCACAATGAAGCCCAAACAAGATTTACAGATTGGATTCCTCAGACTGTCTTGCTTTGTGAGACTCTTCTATCAGATTCAGCTCAAGTCTTTCACTGTTTGTTGTGGTTTGTTTGTTGGTTTTTTGTTGGTTTTTTTACAGCATGTATAGAGAACACATGATCTATTTTATTGTAACTTCACTATTCCAAAGTATATTTCTAGGAATTCCAAAATAAATCTAGCCCTGAAAACCTCTGAGTTTAGATTTCAAGATACTATTGCCCAGTAAAGTATGTGACTATCTAATGTTTTCTTTACTATTTCATAGTAAAATACGTGACTAGTTTTTAGTGAAAACTGTTCAACTGTCCTTATCTGTTCATTCTTTCTATTACTCACTATGTTACTCCTGTTTCTCCAAGGCTTCAGCAAGGCTGGGAGACCTTATTAAAGCACTGGACACGTTGGAACCACGTAATTCACAGCTCTTCTGTAAAATGGCATTAGCTTTCAGTAGAACAGTGAGTATGCTTTTTTTCTTAAGCAACATGCAACTATCTGTATATCCTGTTTTTTGTTTTATTTTCGGGTACACAGTCTACTAAACATCTACTAAAAATTAGAAGATTGCAGACAATTGAAATAAATTAGCTTGTCTAGCCTTGGGTAGCTACATTTTTGAAGCTTTACATTCACTGTGAATGGCAATACTTAAACAATTTCATTCCAAGAGTGTTTTTGGTACCTGCTTTTAAAAGAGAAACAGGTTTCCTATTAAAATACATTCAAATGTCCACCAACCATATTGCAGGAGTGGCAGGGTTGATGACATAACCTTGGAGCTGAAGTTTTCTTTAATCTTTGTATTTATCAAAATCATGTTAAGGAAGCATTCAAAGCAACTGTCAAATATCACTTATTGTATGGTATTGTGTACTTATGTTTGAATCCAGCAAACTTTATTGTCACAATTTATATAGAATTACTGCAGATGGTATTAGTCTTATGTGAGATGTTGCCTCAACTGCTACAGCAATATTCAGTGTGTTTTTCTAAGTGAATCTGAAAAATAAGAAAAACTTAAGGTCTAAAGATTATTCTTACCATTAGTGTGGCAGGAACCAGCTCATCCTTCAACATACACAAGCTCTAGTTGAAAGAGCATCTGATTTGGCATCTGACAATGCAGAATTTGCTACTGAACTTGGCTATCAAATGATTTTACAAGGGAAAGTGAAAGAAGCTTCAAAATGGTACAAGACTGCTATGACACTTGATGAAACAAGTGTTTCTGCGTTAATTGGTAAGGTCTTGCACTTTCTTTTGGTTCTTACTGGTCTTAAGACACAGGCGATGCTTTTTTGATCAACTTCCTGATTCATGTTATGTTCTCTTCCTTGTAGCAACAGTTTCTCCTCACTGGATATGTCTTTTTGTATTCCTTTTTTTTGTTTTTCTGTTTGTTTTTTTTTTTTAACTGAAGAACAGTTTTAGGCACTACAAAAATAAAAGATTTAAAGGCAGTTGATAGAACAAGCTGTCCATGGCTGTTACATATGTGTCTAAATTAGACTGGAAAACATAGTCAGGTCAAAACATCTGATACTTTTGATGTGCATGTTAGATTCTTTGGGGAAAAAAAACAAAACCCAAACCAAAACAAAACCCCAAAAACCCCAAGAAACCCCAAGCAAGAAAAAACAAACTTTTGATAAAGTCCAATTGCTGTCAAGAAAGTGGAGGGTAAATACAGCATGCATGCTTCACAGGTTTTTTTTTCCCTGCATTTTTTCTCCTTAACTATGGCGTTGCCTTTCTAATCTGAAACTTCTAACAGTATGAAAAATTTAGAGGGTAGGGGTGGTTTGTGTGTGTGATTGGGTGCGTGTCTGTGATTTCTTTTTTCCATTTCATTTTGCTTCTTGTACTTGTTCTAAATTTAGAAGCCAAACTTTATGGTGCTTCTACTTAGTCTAGCACCAGGTGAAGATTTACCGTTTTAGACTGTAATATCAGGGATGAATTCTTTTTATGGAACTGCGTTGTGGCATTGCATATATTAATATATCAGTCGTTTATCATCTCCTAGGTATTTCTAAGTGCGTAAAATCTGCATTACCATAAGTCTTGATCTATTCTTTCTTCTCGTATCATCACTTTATGAAGACGTTGAGGAGAGAAAAAGATAATTCTGGAAAACAAAGCGTGTGTTTCACTATGAAGATGAGTCTGCAGTAAAATGTTTAAATGTGTTACAGGAATTATCCGCTGTCAGCTAATACAAGGGCATTTAGAAGATGCAGAGCAGCAGTTGGAGTTTCTTAATGAAATTCAACAGTCCATTGGGAAATCTGGGGTAGGAGACATCTTGCCTCATTAAAATACCTTGATTACAATCTAAATTGTGGTCTATTAGCTATTTCATGTTTTATATTTCAGCCACTTGAGCAGAGCATTCTTAATGGAGTACCATTAAATCTAAATCTAATGCTCTACAACACAAGGCTGTTTGCAGAGCAAAAAAAGTCAGGAAAGGGAGGGATATTAATTGTTTTCAGGATTTTGCACTCAGAAAAATTTAGAGCTTCTTGCAAAAATTAAAGAAATGCACTGATAAATAATAATCACCAGTGTAATTTACAGTGAACCTACTAAATGTCGCAGTTTCCCTAAAAACAAAGAAGAAATTGCTAACATTAATAATTATGTAGTGTTGTATGAGTAATAGATGAACATATTTGGAATATGGAGAATGTTTTTTTGTTGGTGTTGGGTTCTTTTTTTCCTGCAGGAATTATCTTTCTTGCGTGCAGTCCTTGCTATGAAAAAACAAAAGAGACAGGAAGAAGTTATTGCCTTATTGAATGATGTTCTGGATACTCACTTTTCAGCGTTGCATGGCTTTCCTCTTGGCGTGGAATATTTTGAAAAACTAAACCCTGACTTCTTGCTAGAAATCATTAGGGAATGTCTTAATTTTTGCCCAGCACAGGTAAGCAGCTGAAGATAACATCTGTCTGAAAATGGAAATTATTATCCTGGATTTCATTTTGAGATCAGTTAATCATGAAGCAAAAATTTAGAAAATTTTCCCTCTTAAAATGTGAACTCATTTGAAGTAGAAGTGTTTTAAGATATTATACCACTATTTAATCAAAATAACTATGAAAATGTATCTTTTGTGAAGTGAGCAAATTGCAGTAATGACACCTGAGGAAACTTGGGATATTTGTTTAATGCAGTGTGTGTGTGTATTTATACTTTTTTAGTATTTCTTTTGAAGAGAAAACTGTTAACAACACATTGAATAGAGCTATCTTGATATGAAGCTACGACCATCACACAGTCCTATTCTTGAAATAGTTTCTTCAGCTCCGGCTGTTTTTCAATGCACATATATTCTTTCTTTGTTTCAGTTTCTTTTGTGTGTTTGTAAAGATCAGTGGAACACTACTTTTTGCTATTATTATTACTAATTTCAAAGAAAAAATTTCACTTACTTAGACGGCTCATCTTCTGTGGCTGAATCTGCTTCTACTAGTTTTGGCAATAAAAGCGTGTAGAACTTAATAAATTGAATGAGGGCCTCACATCTCTAAAGCAGAAGAAACACGTTTAAGGTTTCTTTAAATAGCGTCTTCTTTAAATAGATTCTTCTTCTGAAATAGCCAGGAGCAGACTTTTGTTAGCCTGTCATTAGCAGTTTTCTAGGCTAATTATAGAACCTTCCCATAACGATTTGTTTCCAGCAGGCAAAAAAGTCGTTTTCCATTGATATGATCTGTCCTACCATCTCTAATGAAACTGTAATGTTTGAAAGTCTGAAACATTGGTAGCAATGCCAGTTTCATGTCACAGATACAGATAAGAAGTGTCATTCTGTCGGGTGGTGTCTTGTGTGAAGGTTTGCCTGGGGTATATTCCAGAAGTACTTAATGGTGGTTTTTAATTTGGTATGAAAACTCTTCTTCCTGAACAACTGTCCATAGAAAGATGTCTGAAAGAAAAGATAGGCTTTTTTGGAAATTTGTTATCTTTTCATTGCAGAAAGGAGTTTGCGGTATTAAAAAGTGAGGCATTTAGCCAGGTGGTGGAGGCTTCCAGTTTGATAGTGGAGGATTGCTGCTTCCCCAGGGCATGGGTCCTGGGGAAATGTTAACTGTGAACAGAAGGATCTTTAGATTGCCTTTTCCTTTTTTTACATGTAAGAGTTAGCACTAGCTAAAGTAATACAGGGAAATAACGCTTCTGATAGTGAGCGACTAAAGCGTGGTGTGGCTGTACTAACAGCTTACAGGAAAGCAGTTATTTCTCAGCTGCTGTTTTCAGCCTGTTGGCTAATAATATGGATATGTTCATGGTCCTGGGATAAGGGTAGGAGGATCAGGACTGGAACTTTTTCGTCTAATCCTTCTGGCTGTTCTTTCCAGCTTCAGCTCTCTTGTCATTTAGTTCGTGTTGCCAGTTTGTTGGATGAGCTGGCGTGGTAATTCAGAGTGTGTTGCCAAATGTTTATGGACTGACTCTTCAGCTTGTGTCAGGTCTGAAGTGTTTTATTGTTGTTGAAGTCCATGAGGCTGTCTTTTGTTCCTGCTAAAAAAAGTTCCCCCCTTAAATGAGAAACATGTTTTTATATTTCTTCACAATGATAGCTTTCAGCTTTTTGAACTGAAGAAAATAGCAATGCTTTGCTGTTGTTCATTTGAGTTTAAAGTGAAGATCAGACCTAAAATGAAATCTAAGTCCAAAACCTGTCAACTGAAGTGTTGGTTGTTGGTTGGTTGGTTTTGGTTGGTTGATTATTTTTACTTTTTTTCACTCCTAGCCTGCAAGTCCTGGGCAGTCTCCTTCACCACTTCTCAAGCACTGTGCTTCTATTCTTGAAACTGTGGTAAAAACTGTGCCTGGTCTTCAACAAGCTGTCTTTTTAATGGCAAAAGTGAAATACTTGTCAGGTAATAGTTCTATCAGTGGTTAGCTAGCCACTTTTTAGTTTCTTTAATATAAAAAATAATTTAACACTTTTAAATCATAATTAATATTTTTCTTTCACTGCAGAACACTGCATTACAGCTAAGTGAAGAACATTTGCACTACCTTTTTTGATCTGTATGAGTGTGTCTTGATTTTACAGACACACAAATGTGGTATTTTTTTATCTATTACTTCCAAAAAAAAAAATCACTTCTTGAATGATTTACAGGTGGAACAATTGAAAAACATCTTACCGTTGACCTGCTTTTGATTTTATTTTATAGCCACGTACTTTATATATGAGTGTATTTGCTCAATGGTCACATTTTTTTTGAAGTTATAATATTGGTGAATAATTAATAAATGCTCTATATTTAACCTCTGTATTTCATATCAACTAATTCACTTTCTCTTTTTTAACTTCCCAGGGGACATTGAGGCAGCCCATAATAATCTACATTACTGTCTCGAAAGGAATCCTTCTTATGCAGATGCACACTTACTGATGGCCCAGGTGTGTTTGGCTCAAAACAATACTAAACTGTGTTCTCAATCCTTGGAACTTTGTCTGAGCCACAATTTTGAGGTAAGTTGGACAAAAGAATGAAACCATTTTATTCAGTCAGTCATCTGAAGTTGTATGGTTTTGTATATAATCCTTTTCAAACTGAACTTTTTAGGACTCTTCTACTAAAGTTTTAATATCTAAATGTTTATATGGACATGGCATCTGAATATTTGATAGAAATGGCCACAGGGACAAGACTGATATCTTTATTACAATGTATTGACATTATTTTGAAATACAGAAGAAAGAAATGGTAGCTTTTTCTCAAATCCTTACAAAAATATTAAAAACATGTTATAGAAACTGAATTTGTAATTCCAGACTAACTTGCAGCAGTCTTTAAAAGCCAGCATAAAAGGATTTGAAGAGTGATCCAATGTTGTATCTGGATTCTTTTACTCAAATGTACGACTGCTAATGAAGATATGCACAGATGCATGAGGGGATCACAAGGGATCGGTTGTTACCTTTTGACAACTCATGCTGGTTTAAACACTCTTAAGTGTTAAGAGAGTAACCATGTGCTGTGCTCTCTTCCATTAGTGTCATGTCTTTGTCCATCTTCTCTGTCCCTTCAGGAGTAAATTTGGTAAATTAAGCACGGTATTAGAAAACTTTCACTGTTTTGCAGTGGTCATCACCAGTTTTATTTCTTGGAGCTAATACAGTGTATGGGATTTTCGATTAGCTGACATCAGTGGAACTTTATGTAGGATTAACGCTGGTTTGGGAACACTCTACTCAGCACTCATCAGATCTGCGTTGTGCGGAGTCTTGACAGAGCTTGGCAAAAAAGTGACAAGCTACCATTTCCTTGCAAGCAGGCTCCCATCTTGTTTCCTTCCTCCAAGTGACCCAAGAAAGCTGAAGATTAACTACATAGTTAGGAGACACTGAGGTGCTTGCAACTTCATATACTGTGACAATTCCTTTTGACGGGAAGTATATTTTAAGTAAGTGCAGAAATGTCAGGCAGGACTCATGCCAAACAATGATTGTATACTACTTTTAATTAATAGCTTGATGAAGTATGTATACAGTGCGGTGTGGGAGATACTCAGAAATCACTTGAAATTCAATCTCATTTCAAATAATGCTATAAAGAATGGATTTTTTATCTCAAAGTCTCATCTCATATACTAGTTTTTGTTTTTTAATTAAAAATGTAAATTCTTTCAAGGGTGTTTAAATACTATGCATGCTGTGCATAAAGTAAAATTTGGAAACTCCTTATCTCTTTATTTTTTTAGGTGAGGAATCATCCTGTTTATCACTTAATTAAGGCTCAAATCCAGAAGAAGATTGGAGAGTTATCAGAAGCTATTAAAACCTTACAAATGGCAAAGAATTTGCCTGGAATGAGAAAAACTACAGCTTCCTCAAAAACTAAAGGAAAAAGAATTGAAATTGATGCAAGTGATCGTGTGTCTGTCTTCCTAGAGTTAGTAGAAGCTTATCGTTTGAATGGAGAACCGGTAAGATGGCAAGCTTTGTTAGCATGTCATACATACTTGAAAACAATTTCCTCCTCCCATTAACAGAAATGCCTATGCTCATTAGTTCAGAACTGAAAACCACCACTTCTGTTAACAAGAGGAGCGACTTGGTAGAATTTCCAAGGTGTTAATATCTGACCTGACAGAGTGTACCTTAAATTGTACAGAGATTAAAAAACCTACTTACAGATGCTCAGTTTTCAGTCTGCAAAACCCCTCTTAATTTTGAGGAGAAGATACTGTCAATGTTCATTTGCCAGCATGTAGATTCTTGGTTTGCTTTCAGGATGCTGTTAGAAATATATTTGGATTGTGTCCTTATCTTTGTGTAGCAGCATCCTTGCTGTCAGCTGTTTCTTAATGAACAGTAGAGTGCTGCTTAGGTGTAAGAATAGAAGAAAAGCCATACAGCCATGAAGTTGGAAGCAACCTCTGGTGGTCAAAGCAGGACCTTTCAGTGCAAGGTGCTAAAGGCTTCGTCTAGTCGAATTTTGAGCATATCCTTGTATATATGTGTGACAAATGATTCAATCTCAAATAGAATTTTGTAATTAAAGGTTATAATTTATTAAAAGAGTAAATGCAAGCAAACAGCGCTGGGTGCGTGTGGAGTCTGCGCTCCGCCTCCGCACACTGTACAATTCTTTTTCCGGGTTTATATTTCTTTAGTTAAAGAAATACATATTAATTAAATTTCTCAATATGCCTATACATATGCATAACCTATCCCTGCTTCATATTATAATTAGTTTTCCTCCTATTTGCACTTGTGCAGTATCTTCTGTGGTGGTCTTATCTTCTTGCGCAGATTCAATTACTTCTTGGTTTTGTTTTTTTTAAAAAACAGCAGGACCGGTGTTACCGATTTCTGAAAAAAGTTCTTAAGCAACTCTTTACATTGTGTTTCACTTCCTCCCCATCTGGTTTTCTTGTAAAGACAAACAAGATAACCCCAAAGGTCACTGGTCACTCTTTTCCTCATGATCTCAACATTGGTCAACATTGTTTTTTCCTAACATGAATCAGACCAACATATCTCACATATGCAACACAAATGTTGTTTTCTCTACTAAAACTTTTTCTGGTAGTTCATATCACATTAATTTTATTTACAAAATCAAGAGGTATAAAACATTTAAATATTTTATTTAAACAAATGGATACTATGGTTTGGGGTATTTTTGTAGGGTTTTGGACATTTATTTACTTATGTCTTTATTTTCGGCTGTTCAACAACAGGAAGTACAGTAATTCTGTTGACTTTATTATTTGCAGCATGAAGCTGCTATAATACTTCAAGATGCCATTAATGAATTTTCCGGAACTCCTGAGGAACTGAGAGTTGTGATTGCGAATGCAGATCTGGCAATAGCTCAAGGAGATGTTGAACAAGCCTTGACTATGCTCCGAAATACTACACCTGAACAGCCTTACTTTGTACAAGCTAAAGAGAAAATGGCAGATATTTCTCTTCGGTACAGGAAAGATAAGAAGCTATATACTGGCTGCTATAGGTAAAAGTTTGTGGTGTGTGTATGTATTTTCCTAGATGTTTAATGGTTGCTTGGTGAGCTTGTTTTTTCCCTTTCTACTACAATAAGTCAGAAATACTTACCCAATTCATTTGAGTAAATGTTGTAAACTTTTAAACAGTACTTGAAGTCTCAGGTATCTCGGGTCTTTTGTTTTCAGAAATAAAAACTGAAATCTGCAGAGAGTAAAATTGTTGTGCCCTTTTTGTTGTTGTTTTAATACCAGTATTGACGTGCTAAATATCGAGCAAGGTTCTGTCTTCTGTTTCCAGAGACCTAGTAGAAAAACTGCCAAGTGCTCATACTTTTCTTCTTCTTGGTGACGCATATATGAATATTCAAGAGGTAAGTGCTTGCTAGAGATGACTGGAAAGATTGAGTCATTTGTTGACTTTGGCAAATTGAGACAGTGTGGCATTCTGGCTCGTATTGATTGGTAGCTGGCAAACAGAAACTGTTTAAGGATGTAAAAAAACACCACCCCACTCCCCTTCCCCACAATTGCCGGCTACAAATGTAACTGCTTTAAGTTCAAAGAAAAAGCTGTTGTAAATGCATTCTTCTGATAACTCACCAGGTGAAAGTCAAGGAGAGAATTTTATCTAGAACTCTGACCCTTAAGACTAAGAAAAATCTAAAGTGAAAGCTAAATTAAATTCAGGAAGAAGTTGGAGATGTTTAGAAGTGTTTTGAGGCTTAGAATGATTCTGGTTAACTGTGTTCTCATATTGAAAGTTTTACTTAAAAAAATTAAATTACTGAATTCTTATACATTTTTTACATCCTTTGCTTTTTTGATGAACTGGAATTGTTGTTCAGTATTTGTAGAAGACAGTGTAGTCAAGTAGACATAGGAATTTGAAGGATACACATTTAAATGAATATTTTGATATAAGAGATTGTGTTAGGACATGCAGCAAATAGTTAAAATTACTAGTTTGTTGCTCTGTAGGCGATTAATGGTTGTTTGCTCATTAATGTTTGTGTGCTGTTTTCCCCTTATTGAAGAATTATAAAGCAAATGGGAGTTTGTTTACTATAACATGGCTAGAGGAGAGAAATAGATGATTGTCCCACAAAGTAAAAAACATCCGCAGAAGTTTCTTATTTAGTGAAAATAGTACAGAAGTTTCAGTGGAGAAAGAATCGGGGTAATTCAAAATAATTTATTTGCCAAGTTCTCTCAACATTCTGTTTTAGCGTGGAAATGTAAATTTACATGGGCTTTACCCTTTCTGCAGTTTTGTAGTGACCATTCTTCTCAGATGTCTTGTAGTTTATGAACCAGTATACTTGGCAGTCATTTCTGCAGGTGTTACCGGATTTTGTTCATACTCTTTTTATCTTAATCCTTGACGTCTGTGTTTTTATCTTTGCTGTTGAAGCATGATGAAGCCATAGAAGCGTATGAGCAGGCCTTGAAGAAAAATCCTAAAGATCCAGCTTTGGCAAGTAAAATCGGAAAAGCCCTTTTCAAAACACATGACTATTCAAAGGTAATCTATAAGTACCATATTACACTGCTTAAGTATTGAGTCCATTATTGTCAATGTGGGCTTTCCCTGATTGTGTTTTCAGATTGGGTAGAAGAAGCATTTTACAGACTTTTTATCCTGAAAGTAAGTTTGTAGATCCCCTTTAAAATATCTAGTCAGTCAGGCTGTGGCCCTTGCACAGGACAGGGAAGGGAAGAAAGTATATCTTAGTAGCAAGGTGGTTGTCTTTAAGATTTGTCTTTAAATAATTCTCAGATTTTTGTTTCTTGCTTTTAGGCAATCAGTTACTACGAGGCTGCATTGAAAAGTGGTCAACAAAATTTCCTTTGCTATGATTTGGCTGAGCTTTTAATGAAACTGAAGCAGTATGAAAAGGCAGAAAAAGTACTTCAGCAAGCTTTAGATCATGAGCCTGGTAGGAATGTTATTAATTTACAGCAAAACAGAGTTTCTGCTGTTGTTTCTGTTTTATGCATAATTTGAAGGAATGAACAAGTTCCATATAATTTTTTTTAAACTGTAAAGCACAAGAAACTATTAAGTGATAAGAAATGCGCTCTAAAATAAACTTCACTTGCACTTAAAGTGCTTTTGTGAGGACTTTTAAACTTGTAACATCTGAAATATTGAGTCAGTAAATAAAATAGCCAAGCTCCACACATGCAAGGTTTTTTCTCTCCTGTGCTAACAAGTGCTCTGATTCTGAATTGATCAAGTACAGATAAGCTGTTCCCTTCCTGTTAGGGAGTAGTGGTTTAGGTGGTAAATGCTACCCAGGATCTTTCAGAGCAAATAGGTTGAACTGATTGAAGATGTCTCTTAGGACCCTCTTGTACGTGTTAGGTGTATGCACTTAGAAAGCTAAAACTTGGAATTTTTCATGTTTGTGTTAAAAGACAATTGTATTCAATGTCTTTGGCCTTAAATCTCACTCTGTTTGTAGGCTGTAACGTTTACTCTGCCCACTAACAACACCCCAAGTCTAATCACAATCCTAAGAATATAAGCTATACCTGTGAACTTTTCACTTAAGCTCTTGCCTGAAGTATGTGAAGAGTTTCATCTTTTTTTGACTTTACAAGGATCAGTTCTTACAAGAATCATGTCTGTTTAATGTAATTCTTACAGTTATTGAATTGTCTTCTCTGATGGAAGATGGACGTTACTGTGTGCTTCTGGCAAAAATCTACAGCAAAATGGAGAGGATTGATCAAGCTATTGTTTCATTACAACAGGTAAAGGGGAAAAATGAAAGCTTGGAATGTCCTTGCTTTTATTCCTGGTTTCACTTTTATCTTGGATTCTAACCGTAACATTTTTGTGAGTGAGGAAGACGCGTACATGGTAGCAATAATGTAGCAGGGACTGGTGCAAAATGGAAAAATTGTCAGTGTTTAGGAAGTCTGAGCTTTTTATGAGCACTGCTGTCTGAAGTTTAGAACAGAATGCAGGCTTTTACTGGAAACCTGCATTTGTGCTGTGACTTCATTTGTGTGTGGAGCACAGTTTTAGCAGAGCAGGCAAAAATAAAATTGGCAACAAGATCTATTCATTGTGGAGTTGAATATTATTGGTCTGACTGAGGCGTGAAGGAACAAAGTTGGAAGCTAGACACAATCCGTTTAGAAGGCACTTTCTCACTTCTCAACTCAAAGGTTAAGCTAGAGGTTGAGTTGGTACATTCTCTTCTCTACTCTCTTACAGAAACAGTAAGCTGTGGTAGCATCTTCTGACCAGCGAGAAAAGTAAATTATGTAGGTTGGTTAGGAAGATAATTATACATAACAGTTAAAATCCTACTGATGCTGCTGTGTAATTTACTGTTAAATTCTTGCTCCTTTTTTACTCAAAATGTACTTTTTTCTTCTCAAAGTTGGCTTCCCTCTCCCCATTCTTCTTTAGTAAATTTTCCTCAATGTAGTCTGCTTCTTTTGTTTTACTATAGTTTTTTCAGGTTTCTCTCTATATCATACTTCAATGTGTTCACTTTTTATTTTTGTTGTTGTTTCTCTACTGCCCTCAGAACTGTCCTTCCTCATACCTGTTCTCTTTGAGATCTTTTCCTGTTCCTCCTCCTTTTGCTGCCACATTCATTTACACAAAACCACCTGTATTTTTGTTATTTTAGCAGTAATAACTTCTCGAACACGTTATTACCTCTTCTTAAACAGGCTTCTTCCCTTGTTTTTCAGAGTGATGTTAGAAGTTTCCCCCCAGACTTTACTTTATGTTTTAATTCTCCTTCCCTGCTAGGCAGAATGGTAGGGGGTTCTTCAACTTGTGAACTTTTAAAGAGGTTTTTAGCGCTTTTTTGTTGTTTGTTTTGGTTTTTTCTTCAAGTTTTATGAGCTTAATAAAGGAGCTAAGTACGTGCATCTTTTGAGTTTTGGCCTTTGAGGTGTTGTTTGTACACCTTATCAAAAGCTTAATTTCAAGGAAAAAAAAAAGGAAAAAATCATGTAACACTTCAATATTTTTGATGTAGGGAGGTAGCTTGGAGACTAGGGAAGTTTTTAACAGGAAATGATGATAACATGGAGATGATGATAAAACTGGTTTGAGGGAAACTATAGGGCCTGTGTGTAAAAGCATTGCTTTTCTTTTCAATCATGAGGCTTTGTTCAATGATGACCTACACCAGCATTTTTTCTGATTGCAACTCTGCTAGTGGTTGTAAATCGGAACATAACTGTTTGAATTCAAGAAGAGGTTAGTTACAAATAATGCAAAACGCAGAAATATGAGGGAAATTGAGACCAATAAAAATGTGCCATCTTTAGTCAAATGAATGTATTTGACCGAAATATTCCATAGTTGGAGTATTAAATAAGCTTGTTCATACCATCCTTTTCTTCAAGTGCACAAGGGGTAAAATGGATCCCTCCCTGGCTTTTTTCTCTAATGTCCTGTTCCATGTGTTTCACAAATCACTGTATGTGTGATTATCTCAAAATTATGTTCTATGAAGTGTAAGATGTGCATTATTGAATTGGCGTGCAGTTGTCATCGGGTGTATTTTGGAAAAAGTGCATTGAGATTGCATCTTACTAAAAGTGGTGAACTCCAGGTTGCTTTTCAGCATGTTTTTAATGTGAATTTTGGGGAAGCAAAGCACTTAGAGACAAGTTGTTGAGAGAGAGGTACTGGGGAAGTTTGTTTTGCTTTGCTTGTTTTCATTGATTTTTTTTTTATAGCAGATACATTTTTACTCACTTTTTAAATTATTTGTAGGTTTTAATCTGTAAAATATATAGTGTGCTTATAGAAACTTTAAAAAACTTAACTACATTGAAGTAGATAATATAAAATTCATTCCTTTGACAATTTTTGACCATTCACTCCTTTCCTCACGCTAGGCTCGGGAATTACAAACCAGAGTGCTTAAACGGGCTCAAATAGAGCAGCTGGATGCCATTCCTGTGCAGAAACAGCTAGCAGCTGAGATCTGTGTTGAGATTGCAAAACATTCTACAGCCCAGCGAAACTATGAAAAAGCAATTAAATTTTACAAAGAAGCTCTTGCTCACTCTGAAAACAATAACAAGGTCAGTTTTCACTCTGAGTATTTTGCATGAGTTTTTCCATTCAGTTTTGATATCTAGCAATACACTTTTCCAATTATCCACAGTGTAGAAGTATATTTGCAATTACTACTTCTTTATGCTACCCACAGAGCCTTGAACTTTCTCCCTTTCATTGCTTATGATAAATTAGTTGTACATACTACTAATTTCTGTCTCTTACACAAACTGCCGGTTCAAGTGGTGGTCTGTATGCACTTTGAGTTCTCCATTAGATCATATAATGAGCCTGCCTTCATATACCAGTTGAGGACATGAAAGGTACGGCATGGTAATAATGGAGATGGTTTTAGTCTTGCTTGTGCCTGTCCTCTGGGATGAAGTCCCAGTGATTTCAGTCATTTCAGACAATTTCTGTCTCTTCCATCTCTCTCTTAGCTGTTCTAGAGTTTTATCTGGACTTGGTAGGATTCCAGTTTCAGTCACAAAAATGTTGCTGTTGTTGAGCAGTGGTTATTGCACTGCTTCACTCTTCCCTGCACTTTCTCTTTCCCACAAGTTTGCCTACTGGTAAGTGCTGGTAAATTTGAGCTTATTTTCATCCCGTTCTTCTTCCTTCTCCTTTCACAGCCCTGGGTTTTAGGGATAGGAGAGGGAGAAGCAGAAGGCTGAGAAATTTATAATAAACACCAAAATTAAGTGTCAACTTTACTGGGATTTTTTTAGATTAAAAATAACTAAATGTAATTTTTGTCAAATTTCTATGATTTTCTAGCATAATTGTGTTTGTATGTTTAGGTGTATGGGAAGACTTCTTATTTTGCTACTTCTTATTGCACAGCTATCAGATTCACCAGCTGCTAAATTATCAGCGTATGACCTGGCTTTAATACTTCAACTTCTGTGTTGAACTTTCAAGAAGCTAGGTCCTTCCTAAAGCTGTAACTTCAGTAACTTTAAGACAGGCTTTCCTCAAGGGCCTTATTAGAATGATGATGAAGGAGAAGAAAAATACATTAGGAGAGGAATAAAAACATCCTTAGGATCTTCAAAGGAGGGTAACTTACTCATTTTACCATTAAGAGTGAGGAGGCTGCCTGTCATAACACAGGTACAGCTATGGATTTTGTGATATGCCGTCCCAGTAATTCAGTATCAAAGCCTTAATCTTTTTCTGATTTTTTTTTTCTTTCATACCAGTGTTGAAATACCAACATGGCATTTCCTTTCAATTCTTGCTAAAGTCGTGCTATTGAGAGATTCACGTTGTTACAAGATATGATGTGCACTGACATTTGTACTGAATACCTGTTAGATGCACTTACTGGAGATTTTTGCTTTAATCCTACTTCACTAGCAATGCAGACTACAATGACATCTTAGAAAATCTGAGACTGGATTTCCAATTAAGAGTTTGTTCCCTGATTAGAGTACCGAAAGCAAAATACTTTTGGTAATGCACAATTAGTATAAATGTGTCATCTCACTCTGTTTCTATACTTTCAGTAGGTTTGAACTTGTTTTCTTCCCTTCATTTTTAAAAAATTGCTAGCACAAGGTTGGAATTGAATTCTTTTAGGTTACAAAAAATAAATTTGAGCTGTTAAACACCCACCTATTTCTTGATGTCTTCAGAGGTTACTTTTCCTTACCATTATAGATGGAAATACTGGAAATTCATTTGAAACTATCTGTACCTTGTTTGATCAGAACAAAATTCCTGAATTCTAGCCAAAGTAACCAATACCAGATTTGAAGAAGTTCCATTAAAGAAATTATTTAGCTAAATGTGAAGAGATCGCAGTCCATGTCATAAGGTTTTTGGGTTGTGTTGTTTCATTTTACATAGTTTAATCTCGCACATAAGAGGCAATGCAGTTTCCGGATGCGGACTTGAAGTGGATCACAGACTGCATGAAGCACATCATTTCATAATATCATTGTTTTCTGGGTTGGAGTTGAAAATTTAGAGACCACTTCCAGTCCCTGGAATCTAGTACAGAAGTCCAGTTTGACTGGCATTCTTCTTCGATTTGCCCCAGGCAGGAAGTGTTCCTTGACTAGCAGACTGCTTTTCAGTCTCCCACTGTGTTATGCACATAAGAACAGTGGCTTGAAGAAGGCTTTCATAAGTAAAATTCTTACATGCATGCTATCTCCGTATCATTTCATTGCTTACCCATCTGCCTCTCTGTTTCAGGATAATATAGTATATGTATGAATCTGTAAATAAGAGGAAGTAGGAAGAAAACAGTTGTTAATTATTATGGAAGTAGCCTTTATATCCTGAACAGGATGTTCACTCTTTGATGCAGGAGTGCCTTTCACAAGTGTAACCAGAGAGAATTGCAATGCAATTATAAATGTCCCCTTTTTTGAAAACAAAATCAAAACATCATATGCAACTAAGCAGGAGTGACATAGCTTACTGGTTGTCTACTGCTGATTTTACTGATTGGTGATTAGGTTAACTCCTGTTTGCTTCAATGGGAACTTGGTTAAATCTGTGGTAACTCTTGTATTTATACACTTTTCTGTAGCATTTTATTCAGAATAGTCTGTGGTGGGACTTGAGCCTTAAGGATGCGTGCTTATGGACATTTCAGTTTGTTAATATTTATTCTGTTATTGCTTCTCAGAAATGGATACACACGCAGGCTAAATGTAGTAGGCTTGGAAATCCAAATAAGAGAACTGTTTCTGTTGGAGTTTGCTTATACTACAGAACTAATTAGTGAATGTTAATGAAGTATTTGCTTCTGTCAATTCATTTAAAAATACTTGCATTTACATTTTTTCCAAGAAAATGATTCTTATCAAACTACTGTAGTCTTCAGAGCAGTACTATCTGAGCAGCTGTGTTTTCAATGTATGTCCAGAATATCCCTCTGAGGAAGAACATTTTTATCTGTTTTTAAGGTGGGAGAATGGAAATGAACTAAATTAGTTGACCAAGAGTGCGCAGGAAACAACAGAGAAAGCTCTCTCTTTAGAAGAGAGATAATTGTTCCCAGAGGCTCTGAATTCTCAGGTTTATACTCATAGAACTGAAACACCTTTCTTCATCTTTGAATTACTTATAGTTAAATATTTTAATCTGCAGGCAATGTTGGAACTTGCACATTTGTATCTTGCACAAGGTGATACTGATGCCTGTCAACATCAGTGTTCCTTACTACTGAAGAATGACCAAGACAATGAAGCAGCAACGATGGTATGTGCTATTATACTAATCCTGTATCAGAAGTTTTTTGAAGTTTTGTGTGTGTGCAATGTGATGGATCCATAAAATACTATTTTTAAGAGCCTACAGTTTCTGATGTCAAAAACATGTGAAAAACTCATTGTAACAATATGTTTTTCTGTTTATGCTGGATAATAATTCAGTATGATTTTTCTAGCAATCACAGGCTTTGTTCTGTCTTCAGAAGTAGTAGTGGAGGAAGAAGTAGTAGTTGTTAAGATTTACCAAAGCATGGATTAATGCATGTTATATTAACTGACTAAAGGTCAAGGAAGAAGTTACTTTTCCAGCACAGTAATATTAAAGCAAGTGTCTAAAAAAAACTTCCGGAAGAAAAGAACTGCATACTTAAGTGGTTTTACATCCTTATACAATCATAGTTAATCATATTCCTACTTTAATGTTTTTGATCACAGCTGTAGATTCTCATCTTAAAATACAGCTCGATAGACTGAGCAACTTTCACATTTAACACTTTAGGAGAAAAAATATTTTAGGATGGGAATAATTTATTTTCTCAATGCAATCTAACATCTGGAATTTATTCTAGTATGGTGCAAGAACAGGGGTAATAGCACTCTTAGTATATATCATTAAGTAAATTAAGTTATTATAATGTTATTAAGTATATGTAGCTTTTTTGGTTACCTTTCAATTGAGAGAAATTGAAATGAAATTTGTTTTACTTCTACTGCTAGAGTGGGTGATCATCTTTCTTTTTCCCTAACTTTAAACTAACTTTGCTTTTCTATTTGTTTAATCTGCATTTATGGGAAATAAAATTAGGAGTAAAACTATACAGGTAAAACCAAACATATTTGAAAGGTACATCAGAGTGTTTAATTCTTTCTTAATTCCTCCCTTAAGTGAATAACTGAGATATGAGCCTGTACCTGCCCGTTATTATCTTGTGTGTCTGTTTATTGAGAGTGCTTGTTTTCCAGAGACTAATAAAAAACCCAGCTCCATTTACTTCTTGTGCAATTCCTGCGGCACTTTAAAGCTATAATTTCAGCTCCTCATCTTGCAGAATTTAGAGTTCAGTATAAGGTACAATTTATAATACTTTGTTTTGTTTTATCTGAATTGTTCAACACTGTAGATGATGGCTGACCTCATGTTCAGGAAGCAAGATTATGAACAAGCTGTCTTTCATTTACAGCAGCTCCTAGAACGCAAGCCAGGTGAGTATTTAGCAGTGATATTTTAAATTCTTTCTGATACATTTCTAATGAGATAGGGGAATAAACATCTAAAAAATACTTTGTATAATTAAAAAGAAATGTGCTGTTTATAATGTTTATAACTGTATAGTGTTTTATAACTAAAACCAAAGATCATTACTTTATATAAAAACATTTAGCTATTGTAGGGCAAAATGAGAAACTTACTTCTTACAGATTACAGTATTATACTTTGCTACAATGTAATGTGCGTTGTTTACCTCAAGCCAAATACAGTGTAGATAGGGTGTTATTTCCTTGAAACTGTAAAGCATTTTGTCTAGTTTTTAAGATATAAAATGCATTAATACAATGCTGGCATTTTATTTCAAGATTAATAAAGGAAACTTGTCTCAGACAGGAATAACTTTATTTTAGCAATTTGCAGATTATGATAAGAGAGAAAGCTACTAAAATGTATTAAAGTATTACTCTAATGAATGTAAAGTGGATTTTGTGAAAGAAATGAGAGTACAGCAAATGTTTTTGAGTGCTTTTGAAAGGGAAGTACAATTATACTTATTTTTATACGTGTTTTTTTAAAATGTTGCAAGTATCACTTGATACATTCATCCTTGTATCTGTGGTTACTGTGTAATATGTCTTGTGTATTACACCATCATTTTTGTATGAGAAAAAAATAAGGCAGGCTGTTTATTAAGTTATTCATACAGCAAATAACTACAATTACAATGTGTTAATTATTGGTATATTTAGATAACTATGCAACCCTTTCACGATTAATTGATCTGTTGAGAAGAGCTGGGAAGCTAGAAGAAGTCCCCAGATTTCTTTTAATGGCTGAAAAACATTCTTCCAGAACACAGCTTGAACCAGGATTTCAATACTGCAAAGGACTTTATCTTTGGTATTTAAAATTATAATTAAGATAAAGTTTATTTGATTATGTAGTACATATTTAAATTAATTTTCTTGCCATCTGGCATTCAAAGGTGCTATGTATAGTATGGTAAGCAAATGATAAGTAATATAACACTACTTTCCTAATTACTTAAGGTAGGATTTTAAGAAAGGTCTCCTTTTCTCTTCTGAAATAGTTTCCAGTGAGCTTCTTTTCAAAATGAAGCTATTTTATCTGTCTCTCATACGTCTTTCATATTTCATGAATGACCTATTAGAGAGCAGCGTAGGGGAAAGGGACCTGGGGGTCCTGGTGGACAGCAGGATGACCATGAGCCAGCACTGTGCCCTTGTGGCCAAGAAGGCCAATGGCATCCTGGGGTGTATCAGGAGGGGGGGTGGTTGTAGGTCAGAGAGGTTCTCCTTCCCCTCTACTCTGCCCTGGTGAGACCGCATCTGGAATATTGCATCCATTTCTGGGCCCCTCAGTTCAAGAAGGACAGGGAATTGCTTGAAAGAGTCCAGTGTAGCCACAAAGATGATGGAGGGAGTGGAGCATCTCCCTTATGAGGAGCAGCTGAGGGAGCTGGGTCTCTTTAGCTTGGAGCAGAGGAGACCGAGGGGAGACCTCATTAATGTTTATAAATATATAAAGGGTGAGTGTCATGAGGATGGAGCCAGGCTCTTTTCAGTGACAAAGAATGATAAGACAAGGGGTAACGGACACAAACTGGAACACAGGAGGTTCCACTGAAATTTGAGAAGAAACTTCTTCTCAGTGAGGGTAACAGAGCACTGGACCAGGCTGCCCAGAGAGGTTGTGGAGTCTCCTTCTCTGGAGACCTTCAAAACCCGCCTGGACACCTTCCTGTGTGACCTCATCTGGGTGTTCCTGCTCTGGCAGGGGGATTGGACTGGATGATCTTTTGAGGTCCCTTCCAATCCCTAACGTTCTGTGATTCTGTGATTCATGCTTGTTAAAAAGGATATTCTTGCTGGTTCAATAGTATATTGCTTATTCTCAAATTTTAGAGTTTATCAGACAGTTTTTAGTCTGAAAAGAAGTAGTTTCTTACAAAGGTATGCATGCTGTTCAAACCTAGCATTATCAACGTGTGCGAGTATGTCATTTTTTTTTAAATTCTTCAGTTTCTTCTTGGGGTCTGGGTGGGATTTGATGCAGCAAATTTTACTTTCCCAGCTTTAAATATTGTAATCATCTAGGTACACAGGTGAACCAAATGATGCACTCCGGCATTTTAATAAAACTCGAAAGGACAGTGACTGGGGACAGAATGCAGTCTACAACATGATTGAAATTTGCTTGAACCCAGATAATGAAACTCTGGGTGGTGAAGTCTTTGAAAACTTGGACGCTGACACAGGGTAAGTGAATGAAATAAGTACTGCTTGGCTTCTTCTCTCATCTCCTTCTTCTGCCATCCCTTAATGATGTGCCTTAATTTAAATTGTTAGAACTTTGAGCTTATCCAATACTTTGAATATTCTGCCTACTATAATGTGCGAGAATGTCCTAGACTTTGTCAGTCTTAAGTGAAAAATGTAATCTGAAATCCTGGTCACTTGCAGTGTTAAAAGCAGCTTGTTAGGTTGGAACTGCTGTTGTTACAGAAGAGAATCAATGTAGAATGCCTATATAACATAGCCAGCCCATACAAAATGGCATGCCTTTAGCATGGAATCAGTACTAACTTGTAATTAATTTGTTCTATATTAAAAAAAAAGAAGCTTTTACAGATACTTTCTTTCTGATAACAGTAATTCAACAGAGAAGCAGGAGTCTGTGCAGTTGGCTGTAAGAACAGCAGAAAATCTTCTGAAAGAGCTCAAGCCTCAGACCATTCAGGGTCGCATTCAACTACGCATCATGGAAAACTATTGTCTCATGGCAACTAAACAAAAATCAAGGGTTGAACGAGCACTGAACACTTTCACTGAAATAGTCATGGCTGAGGTTAGTAACCTGCCTCATTTTCCTGAACTTCTCTTTTACACTTACTAATTTTTTTAACTAGTCTCGCAGTTTACATTTGGGAATAGTGGCTTGTGTTAGTGCTGTTTGTTTGAAGAATTTTTTTTCCTATTACAGGATATTGTATATATAAATCGAAAAAAACCCCATGCTTAAATAACAGCATCTAATAACAGCATCTTTTAGAAGTTTTCAGTTGGATTGCAAACTTACAACTCGACTAAATGCTAATATTGCCAGTTACTGAAATGGGAATAGGCTATTTGGTTTGAGTTGCTTTTTAATTGTCAGTCTTGCCAGCAGCATGTCTGAAGATGTAAGTCTATACAGTACATTCTGTAAGCAAAAGCAATTACATATAAGCTGGCTTCATGTACTTCATAGCAATTTGACAGAATTTTGATTCCATGGCAAGATTATTCATCTGTTTAAAGTTTATCCTTATGATGGAAATCTTCATTATACCTGCTTGTAGTCATTAGCTTTAGGATTAATAATGGATACTCTTGTTACCAGCATCCTTCAACAGACTTTATTTTGGCACATGTAGAGGCATTTAGTCCATCAGAATGCCAAGAAGTATCTAAGTTACTACTACCTGTTAACTGTGTGCTAAACTGCTCCTTGGATGAGCCCAGTATACTGATGCTTATCTTGTGTGTAAGGCAGTTCTGAGAATTATAAACAATCCCTGCCTCCAAACCCCTCCCTCCAGTACTGGCTTCCCAGTCCTGCTCAGAATGGATCTGAGGTCCTGTGCCTATTGAATGGTTTTCACACAGTGACACAGTTCCAGCAGGAGAAGTGCTCCAGCCTATTTAGCCTTCTCTTCAGGGTTGCATGAAATACACAGTTTTAATCTCTTCCAACTTCAGAAGTTATTGATTCATGCTAGTTGTGACTGTTGAGGGGAAGGGGGGATGAGCTGATCATTATGTGGAAGAGGGGCTTTTGGTGGGGCCACTTTTTTAACCTGCTGCGGCAAGCCTATTTGCAGCACAACCCTAGAAAAAGATGTAGAGGCAGAATACCGATACCAAGCCAGGAACACTGAGAGGAAGAAAGAGGCTTTCAAGTTAGCTGCTGATAGAACTGCTCTCTGCATTTAGGAAGCAGTTGTGGGATGTAAGCCCCATTTCCATCTGTACTCTCTGCTAATAAAGGCAGCACTAGAGAAATCACGGTTGCTCCTGCACTTCTTACTGCTTGCTTGAGGCTTTTGCTTAGAATGGTGACTTTTAAGATCCTGTGTGTTATACGTAGCTTTTGGATACAGGCAGTTTAGACTTCTAGGCCGTTTTATTTTTAGGAGCTGTACATCTGATGATAAGAATCAGTGTCCTTGTTTTTTACATTTGACAGGCACTTCTAAAGTAGAAAATACCACTGTATTGTAACAAGTGAGTTCTGCTTCTGTCTGAAGTATTTGTGTATCGAAAGGATAGATCTTAGTGGTATCAGAATGTTTCTCATCGAGATGAAATGCCTGTGGATGCTTTCAATATTTCCTGAGACTGAAGGAGATTGTTTCGAGCCCAAACTTACATTCAGCCTCTTAATTATTTAACATGGCGTTTGTCATGTTTGCTCTTACAGAAATAATCAGAGCACTAGATGGAAAACATAAGATTAGATATTCTATCTTTATTTCCTGAGATTTAGCTTTTATTTTAGTTTTCAGTTACCTGGTAAGAGTCTTATTAAAAAAAAAAATGTTAAAAGCAAAATAAAAAAGCACCAAACAGTCATTATGCTTTTTACTGCAGAAGGATCATATACCAGCACTTTTGGGAATGGCCACAGCCTACATGATCTTGAAACAGATTCCACGAGCCAGAAGTCAGTTAAAACGGATTTCAAAAATGAGCTGGAATCCCATTGATGCAGAGGAGTTTGAAAAGAGTTGGCTTCTGCTTGCAGATATATATATTCAATCTGCAAAATATGATATGGCGGATGAATTATTAAAACGATGCCTTCGTCATAACAGGGTAAGTGAATGCGTATTAAAAGTGACCTTAGTAACCTTCTATTTTAATTCATCTAAATGTTTGGTTTTCCTCTGAAACAAGATTTTGAAATGTATTTCTTTTTCCATTTACCTGGTGTTTCGCTTATTAAGGAGAAGTAGACCAAATCAGGCCAGAAAACCAGCACCTCTACACTGGAGGGTAGTTAACAAACCTGTGACTGCTGCTTAGTCATTCATATTCTATAATAACTTATGCGAATTTAATAACAACAACAACAACAATAATAGTATTGTCTACTTCTGCAGAGTTGCCCCTTAAAATGGATGTATTCAATTTCATGTTCACAGAAAATGAGTTTGAATTTAGTTAAGAAAAAATTTTACCTTAAGGTCACTTACATGCTTGTCCAGGTGGATGGCTAAGGGAAGTTGCAAATTCCGTACCCCTGGAGTTATAACTGGATAACATGAGTTATCTCCCAAAATAAGACACATCTTGACATAGATGGTCTGTTGAGCAGGTATATACCATAAATGACGCTTTGCTGCAGAAAGTCCCAAGCAGCTCTAAAAAAACATAGTCTGCTGATTTGTTTTCTTCTAAGAAGTTTGGATAAGCAAGCTCAGCTTGACAGGAAGAAGGATGGAAAGTTAGAAGCCTGTAACTCCGGTTTGTGAACAAAACAGCTCAGTAAAGATACTGACTTTTCTCCAGCTTGCATGCAAAGTGGCTAAGCAGGAATTGCACTATACAAATAGATGTTAAATATTTTAGATGTTAAAATATCTTGTGAAGTCACAATGCAGTATTTTGCGTGGTATTCTCCAATTTGAGAAGATTGAGAAAAGAAGTTATTGTGATGAATTAGTTTTTAGGATTGTTTGTAGCAGTCAGAATTTAATCATGTGGACATACACATATATGTATGTGTGTGTGTATATATATGTGTGTGTGTGTGTATATATACACATAATTTAAATAAATGGTTGAGTGAAAACTTCATAAAACCCTATTATCTTGTAATATGGGTTTGTTTTGATGTTAAAAACTTGGGTTTGGTTAGTGAGATCCCAACGAGCAGACTGTTTCTATGAAACGAGGATTTCTTCCTGATTACTTTTCTTAATTTTTGAATTTTGTGTTTTGTTTATCACAAATGGGAGGGGTAGTGTATTTTTTGTCCTAATCTTCCGGGCATTCTCATACTACTTATCACAGTAAGCTGCGACTTGAAAGCTTTTCATTAGTAGATTTTTGAAGACTAATTGGAAATAGTGAAGTTAAAGACAGAGTGTAATTTATATATTGGCATTTCTTAGCTCTGCCTATGTAAAATAAGGTGCATATTTTCATAAAAGCTTCATTTTTTTTTTTCTTGGAAATGTTTGACCTATTGGCAGCCTGGTAACTTCATCTCTTTACAATAAGGGCACATAGTAGGGTTTTGCTTATTTTTGTAAATTTTTTCCTGCTTTATGTACTAAATATAAGATTTCTGCATGAATTTCATCTTTCATGCTAACTTTTATTACTGAGTTAAGTTGATTTACACGTATGTGTAACATAAGCAAGGAGAGTATTTTCATCTCGTGCTTAATAGTTTTTGGAACTTGTTTCTCAGATGCTTGTAACTTGCCACTTGGAGTTATACAAAATGAAATATTTAAAGGTTGGTGTTCTCTTCAGAATATTTGTGTCTGTCTTTAGCATTAAGTGGAAAATTATAATGTAAAATGGTTTCCAAAAATAAGACTATGAAAATACCTTTTTTTAAAAAGAAACATAAACATTTGTGGAAGATACAGCGCTTTTTGGCTGGACTTGAAATGCAGCTCCCATAGGGTTATTACTGACAGAGTTCCTGAAGGCTTTAAACACTTCTGAAGGACTAGTTTGTGAGGAACTCTGTACTTAACTCGGACTAACTTAGGAAGTTGCTGTGCAGAATTCTGTATAACTGGCTTGTATTACAGATGTTTTAAATCTTGTTATAAAAGTTAGTACAAGTCTCACTTACCCTTTCCGGTTGTATACATTTGAAGCATTTAAGCAGTTAAGCTGTCAATGTTGTTATGTATAAGCTTACCTAAATAAAATTTTGAACAAATATTTCTATTCTGTAGTCGTGCTGCAAGGCTTATGAATACATGGGATACATAATGGAAAAGGAACTAGCATATGAGGATGCAGCAATAAATTACGAGATGGCCTGGAAATGTGGAAACCAGAAGAATCCTACAGTAGGCAAGTATATATAAACTAGGTATATGATTGCAGGCATTACAGTAGGAATGAAACAGCTACCCTTTACTGGAAAGACTGCTTTTAATTTTCCATGGAGAGTATCACTGGCTTTCCTCACAAAAACCACAGATGCTTAAAGGTGTACCTAACTGTCACTTGGAAAGCCCCTGTGACAAGAGGCAGCAGCTTTACAATATTTCAGAAGTTTCTGCTTACTATTCTTGTACAGGGTTTAGTCTGAAGCAGTTTTCATTTGCTCCTTGTGAGCAACGTTCTCTGTAAGTACAGCATTAATTTTTAATAAGGTATTTATAATACTGCAGTATGTACTGTCCATAGCAGAGAACTTTTTGTAATACCCAATTTATATCTAATGGTGGCAGATCATTGATTTAATTGATTCATTTTGATAATCAGGCAAATGATTTATTTATAGGGATAAGGTGTGTGTA
>NW_010167559.1:0-36464 GCF_000695765.1 Mesitornis unicolor
CCAGAGAAGGGCAATGAAGCTGGTGAGGGGTGCACAGGTGTTATGAGGAGCAGCTGAGGGAATTGGGGCTGTTTAGCCTGGAGAAGAGGAGGCTGAAGGGAGACCTTATTGCTCTCTACAACTACCTGAAAGGAGGTTGCAGTGAGGTGAATGTCAGTCTGTTCTGCCAAGTAACAAGCGACAGGACAAGAGGAAATGGCCTCAACATGTGCCAGGGGAGGTTTAGATTGGATATTGGGAAAAATTTGTTCACTGAAAGGGTTATCAGGCATTGGAACAGGCTGACCAGGGAAGTGGTTGAGTCACCATCCCTGGAGGTTTTTAAAAGGTGGGTAGATGAGGTGCTTAGAGACATGGTTTGTGGTGGACAGGTTATGGTTGGACTCCATGATCTTAAAGGTCTTTTCTATTAAAATGATTCTATAAGCCTATGAATCTATGATATTCACAATCAACAAATAGGGAAAAAATACAAATGTAGGTGAGGCCTGCCTGATCCAATAGAAGACAGAAACTCTAAAGTCAGCAGCACATTATGTAAATCAATAGGGTTAACTTTGGAAAGCTAGAACTTGTGGTGATGGAAACTATAAGGAACAGGACCACCAGAGAAAAGCTATAAGAAGCAGCTGGAATGACAAAGACACAAAGACAACGGATTCTGGGATTTTCTGTGTACCCGGACAATAATACTTTAAAAAAGACAGATATTTAGAAAAGGTAGATTCACTTATCATGACATCTCCTAGCACCTAGGCTACTTTGAAGAATTAGTTGCATGTGTGTGAAGGGAGGTCTTTACTCTTCTGTATACACTGAATCAGAACACACATTCTCTTTTCATAGTGCTCTTCTTCCGATTGCTTCTACACTGCTCACAGCAGCTCAACACAGAGGTGCCAGAGTTTATTCCACAGCAACAAGCTACACGGACACGCATAGCGACACCCCCCCATACATCAACCGACCTGCTGAGGTAGATCAACTTGTCTCAGGCTGCTGCCGAAGAAATACAGCTCTGCAATTTCCAGGTCCCAAGCTAGTATCTTGAGTTAGTACTGAATTACACCACATGGAAATACCAACCCTGAGCTTAGATTGTCTACATAAACATCGTATTATACAGCACAGACATACACTTGAAGCCAACAGCATGGAGAAAAGTATATTTTATGGTTCACTGAGAAGGCATGAAGATAGTTCTTTCCTCAGTTAAGGCACTTTCACATCTCAGAGCAGGTTAAGAGCCAATAGAGGGCTGAAAGCAAACATGGGCTTCACATAGGCTCTCATTTTCTTACAACCTCTTTGCAGAAAGTCACAGCATAAGGAATCTATAGAAAACAAGATTTTAATCTCCTCTCTCTACCTCCCTCTTGTCCTTTCAGCATTTCTGCTGCTGAAGACATCACAAAACATACTAGTTAATGAAGCTTCACAGACCTTCAACCAGGTGCATATGTAGTGTGCAGATCACCTCTCAAGATTTGTCACAAGTGAGAGAAGAGGTAGACCAAGTTCCTTTAATATAAAAAACCTGGAGCATTCAAAATCCCAGCCTAGATCACACAACTTAGAACTAATTTTATTCCAGGGAACTTCCCAATTTAGAATAGTCACTCTCCAGGCCCATATTGGAACCTAAAAATTCATAATTGAAAAAATCCATTTCAGTTGGTTTGAATAAGAATGCTGTCACAGGGATGGGAAATTTGCCAAAAGACTGCAAAGCAAATGGTAATAATAATTACCAGTTGAATTTTGGATAATTGTTTAGCAGAATGCAATATTAATCACTGTATGTAAGCTCATTTAAATGTTTCACTCAACAGGGACAAAGAGTAAAGAACATAGTAATTTAATTTGCCAATGACAACCAGTGAAGAACTGTCAAAAGACAGAAAATAGACAGAAAACATTAGAAAACAAACAGAAAAATTACTGGTTTTCAAAAAAGTGCATTTAGAGAGATACATCTAGAATATGAAGTTGAAAAAACATTTCTAAATTAAGATGAGCTGGTGCATATTCAGAGATACAGTTGAAAAGGAAACGTAATATTGGGAGAAAATAAAAAAAGCAAAGCCAGATTAGAGAAGGAGGACTTGCACTGTACTACATTTTATTTCCCAAACTGCACTGACAGAATGGTAGGAACTGAATTCAGGGTAAGGGTAGCTGAAGACTTCATCACTGACCCACGTGCTACTACTTCTACCAGTGATTACAGCAGTGCATTTCAGATCTGCCTAATGCAAATATTTTCACTCACAATGCTTGCAGATATACCTCACCATCTCTAAAATGTAATCCTCTACTTATTTCTCCTCAGCTTCAGAAATCCTTTGTCCTGATATTCCAGTGTCATCAGTGGTTCCAGGCAGAGCTACGTTTCTAACTTATAAATAGCAACAAGTCTAATTTTAAGGCAAAGGAATTGCAAAGTGAGTAAGGGCTGGAGGTCAATCCTTTTAGCTGAGGCTATTTCACTGCAGAATGAATTTCCAGAGAACATTCTATAAAAATTCACAGCTTAAGTATCTTTAGGACATACTATAGGACCTTACTGACTCAATAACATGATATAAAGAACTGATTTGGTTTTAATAACAAAAAGAAAAGGGTGGAAGATCCTGACATTTGCTGCTATCATTGCTGTATTGTTCTCTGCATCTCACTAGACATAGATTGGCTAAGCTACAAGTGGAGATAGTGTAACAGCTTACAAGGGCAGAGTGAAAAAGAAGAGAGAGGAGTATAATATAAAGAGTTACATGCGGAAGCATTAGAATAATGACATTAGTGAAGGAAGGGGTTCTGGAAACCTCAAGAAAGTAATCTTGTCAGCAAAATGCATTAAAATAGCATTTTTCAAAAATACGCTGGGAGAACAGTGGTCCTTCTAGCTCCTCTCTATCTCTAGGTTACATGACTCATATGGACAGGGCATTTCTTGAATTTTTGAAAGGAATCTAGCCTTCCTGGTGAACACAAGATGAACCAGTCAGAGACACACACCACTCCTCTCATTCAGTGACAGAGATCGTGTGCTCGGTTCCACAAGCTCCAAAGGCAGTTCAGCTTCCAGTTTGCTAACTGCACTGTGCAGAAGCAGAGAGGCAGCCATTTCACTATGTGATGAATGTGAAAGAAACAAGGTAAGTTTAAGATTTTATTTCAACACGAGCAGTGACAGTACTTTTTGTCTGAAGGGGATGTAAGAGTCTGCAAAAAGGTTCCTCAGTAAATACAGTCCAAAATATTTTCCGCAGCAGTTTTATGCTTCAGTGTTGTGAGCATCTAAATAAAGTAGCAATCACCCCTGAGTGGAAGGGAAAGATCTTGTATCTGCTGTTGAACCATTCCAGGACTGTATCTAAGGTATCAAACAGCAGCTATTTTTGCTTGCAGCAATTTAAGAAAAAAAGAAAAAGAAAAAAACCAACTGTTGAAAAGCACCGAAGAAAGCTGGGGCTCTAGAAAAAACTGCCAATGGTCTTGACTGAGCTTTCTGTTCCTTCTCAATACATCAGGCCTGGAACAAGTTTCTCAGTGCAAAATTTCTCTAATTGGCTGGAAAGCATTTAAGGAGAAATCTTTTTAATTAAAAACAGAGAACCAACAAGACATGAAAGCCATGGGGGTTGGGAGAGGCATATGTTGACCTTATGAAGCTTCACAGCAGAACTCTGCAGGGGCTGTTTAAACTGAGAAAGCACAGTTTTAATTAAAGAGTCCTGAGGAACAGGCAATTCAAAAGAGCAGGTCAGCTACATTCCAAGAGGTCAATTTAAGCATAAGCAGAGGGAAAACAAAACTTCTGGTCACTTTGCCTTCCACTGGGAGAAAGCTGTTTCTAACAGAGCATTATGCTCTGTGCATCTCGACACGCAAGCTGGCTGTCCTCTAACCACCTCTGTGGGTGCTGCACATCATTGGGAAGTGTTTAAGGGAGGGAAGACATTTTGTGAAGTCCACTCCAGTAGCTTGACATTCAATCACATTCTAAAATAAGCCTATTTCCACCCCCCAACACGTGGAATCCCAGATATGGTTATGCATACTTGGAAATAGAACTCTGCATCTTACTAAGCCTCTAAAAACAGTGGGAAATCCTGTAAAGAAAACAGATCCAGCACACACAGAACAGAAATCCTCTTTTCTAAAAAACCCCAACCAATCAAAACCAAACCAAAACAAAACAAAAAACTCAAACCTTTCAACTTTTTAAAGTAATTCTGAAGTGGTCTATGTTACTATCACATTTAGTGAAGCTAGTTTTTCCTTGCTACTTGGAGACAAAAGGAAAAATAGATCTAGTCTCCAAACAAAAGGAGTTACGAAGGGCAATGTAACTAAAAGCCATCAAGTAGCAGGGATAACAGAAAAATGCAACATAAAAGCGGCTGCATTTCTCCATGAAGAACTGCTTTTCAGTAATTCAAAAAGATAGGGAATTAAGTAAAAAAGTAATATCTACAGTAATTTCCCAAGAGAAACAGTCATGTTAGTGTACTTCAATTAGTGCATCTATGGTTCTGCACATACAGAATATTACATTTAAGTATTGCTTCTGTTCACACAGATTTCTGTCTTATTGGCCCTTTCAGAACTCATGCCGAGATGCATCTGCTTGGGTGAACAAGGTGCATATTCCAAGTCAAGGCACAGTTATTTCAAGGCTGACAAAGCAGTAAATTTCTCTGCATCATTTCTCTGCAATCAATTCACTGTTTTGTGAGACATTGTCTACTTTTCTAAAATCCAAATTAAACACTCATAGGTGGAAAGTTGTGGGCTTTTATTTTGGGCGAGGGGGGGTGTTGGCTGTTTTTTTGAGTTTTTATAAGCTTGGAAATTGCGTCATCTTTAATTCATCTTTAATTTTATTCTCCCTTGCTTCATCCAGCCAGGGTGCAAGCTTTGATGCAAGTTCTCATTTATTACATTGACCTATGTCCTCACAGCTAGCATCTATGCAGTTTATCAGGAATATCCTCCACAGGTAGACAAAACTAAGAAAAAGCCACCACTCACTCCTAAACAGAAATTCAAATCTGGAATGAAACTTAGAGTAAATGAAATGGGAAAATGACAGTAAACACTTCTATGGCAAAGGAATACTTAAAAACAAAGACATCGTGTGAGCCATGGAAGTCAGTGACTAATACTTTTGACAAAGGAAGACAAAAGATGCCTTCTGTCCTGGTTTAACTCGGCAAGCAGCTAAATACCATGCACCTCACTCGATCACCCTCCCTACTCCTTGGTGGGATGCAGGAGAAAAGTTGGGACCTTACCTGCAGTACTGCATCCAGCTCTGGAGCCCTCAGTACAAGAACAACAAGGAGCTGTTGGAGTGGGTCCAGAGGAGGACCACAAAAATGATCCAAGAGCTGGAGCACCCCTCTCCTATAAGGACAGGCTGAGGGAGCTGGAGTTGTTCAGCCTGCAGAAGAGAAGGCTCTGGGGAAACCTTAATGCAGCCTTTCAGTACTCAAAGGGGTCCTATAAGAAAGATGGGGACAATCTTTTTATCAAGGCCTGTTGTGACAGGACAAGAAGTAATGGTTTTAAAGTAAGGGAGGGTAGATTTAGACTGGATATAAGGAAGAAAATTTTTACAATGAGGGTGGTGAAACACTGCACAAGTTGCCCAGAGAAGTGGTAGAGGCCCCATCCCTGGAAACATTCAAGGTCAGGTTGGACAGGGCTCTGAGCAACCTGATCCAGTCGAAGATGTCCCTGCTCACTGCAGCGGGGTTGGACTGGATGACCTCTAAAGGTCCCTTCCAACGCAAAGCATTCTGTGATTCTGTGATAATTTCAGAACCAGCACATTGTTTGTCTCATGTTCTGTTACATAGTACAGGATAACCATAAACAAAATTTCTTACCAGGACTGTATAAGTTACCTACCTCCTTGTGGTGGGCTGACCCTGGCTGAAATGCCAGGTGCTCACCAAGCCGCTCTATCACCCTCCCCTCCCTCAGCTGGACAGGGGAGAGAAAATATAACAAAAGGTTTGCAAATCGAGATAAAGACAGGGAGATCACTCAGCAATTACCATTACAGGCAAAACAGACTTGACCTGGGGAAACCGATTTAATTTATTGCCAATCAAATCACAATGGGATAATGAAAAATAAACCCAAATCTTAAAACACCTTCCTCCCACCTCTCCCTTGTTCCCAGGCTCAACATCACTCTGATTTCTCTACCTCCTCCCCTGCCAAGCAGCACAGGGTGACAGGGAATGAGGTTTGTGGTCGGTTCATCACACGTTGCCTCTGCCACTACTTCCACCTCATTCTCTTGCCCTGCTCCAGTGTAGGGTCCCTCCTATGGGAGACAGTCCTCCATGAACTTCTCCAATGTGAGTCCTTCCCAAGGTCTGCAGTTCTTCACGAACTGCTCCAGCGTTGGCACCTTCCACAGGGTGCTGTCCTTCAGGAATGGGCTGCTCCAGCATGGGTCCCTCAAAGGGTCACAAGTCCTGCCAGTAAACCTGCTCCAGTGCAGGCTCCTCAGTCCACAGGGCCACAGGTCCTGCCAGAAGCCTGCTCTAGCACAGGCTTTCCATGGGGCCACAGCCTTTTTCAAGCACAGCCACCTGCTCTGGCATGGAGTCCTCCATGGGCTGCAAGTAGATCTCTGCTCCAGCGCTGACCTCCATGGGCTGCAGGGGGACAGCCTGCCTCACCATGGTCTTTACCACAGGCTGCAGGAGAATCTCTGCCCCAGCACCTGAGGCGCTCCCTCACTCTCCTGCTTCACTGACCTTGGTGTCTGCAGAGTTATTTCTCTCACATATTCTCACTCCTCTGCTGTGCAAGAGCAGCTGGAAGAGTTTTGCCCTCTTCTTAAATGTTATCACAGAGGTGGCTACCACCGTCGCTGACTGGCTTGGTCTTGGCCAGCAGCAGGTCTGTCTTGAAGCCCGCAGGCATTGGCTCTATTTGACATAGGGGAAGTCACTACCAAAACCTTCCCCCACACATCCAATACACTCCTGCACATAATACGGTATTTAAATTGTGAAAATTGAATCATCATAAAATGAGATGCTGTAGCAACAAACTATGTGTAGAGAGAGTCATGATTCCATGCAAGGATGTGTAACTGTTTTTAATTTGATACATACATATGGTCTTGTGTTCTAGTGCAGTGATCATAGAGAAAGAAAATAAAACTAATTTCTGGAATAATCCAATGTGAAGATGTACGACCAGTCATGCTTCTAAAGAAAGCTCTAAGTTGAAAGTCTTACTTGCTTTGGGTATTGCTTAGTCTGACTTTTTCTATTGTTAAGAGACTCATTCTGTAGTTCAGATCATCAAGGATCTCACTTCCAGTTGCTATTTGTTGCATAATGTGATTCCTTCTTGCATTCATCTAAAAACAATGAATTTCAAGGAAAGAAATCCAGGTCGAGTCTATGCCTGAATGTGGTAATATTCATGTTTTACCCATCACATGGCACACCTTCAGCTTCTTCTCAGTAAATGAGTTTAGTTCTTAAGAGACCATGAATGTTCCGAGTTCCCCTATGGACAAGTACGGCAGAAAAAAAATCCCATAGCAAATAAAACGGAAATGAATAAAATCAAGGTTCTAGTCTGTAATTATAGCCAGAGGACCAGAGAAATTGGACTGAGGGGATGAAAATATTGACAGCAAGCTCTTTAAAGTGATGCATTTCTGTCTCTAGTTAATGTAAAAAGAAAATGTATACAAATGTATAAATATACAGGTAAACACACCATATTTGCTGAGTAAAAAGTGCAGCCACTGGACTTGAAAGTCAGAAAAATATATGTTGAACTATTTTAAAGCCATAGGCAGAGCATAGTAACATCCACCTGAACTTATGTTCCTATGCACCCCCTTCTCCTTCAAAGTACTTTGGTGATTACATTTTCTTCCACAACCTTTTCCGTATTTACATAAAACTGTTTCAAGTAAAATAGAAGGGAGATATTATGTAGCTAAAACTTTTCACTTCTTTCCAACAAATCCAGGTGCCCATCATCTGGCTGAGTCAGATGCTCGATAGAGGAAGCTTGATGAAAACTTGCATTGAAAGTACAGCAGTGGGTGCTTTCCATCAGACAACTTCTTAGTTTGTCAACAACGTTCACCACTGACAGCTGCAGTTCTGGTGGATGACTTCTTTACTGTCATCTCTAACTCTCCGACAGAAATAAGTTCTAGGAGGCCACACTTTATCTTTCCTGACCATGACCTGACCTCAAATCAGATATGTCCTCATTGCCTACTGGTTAGATTAGTACCATACAATTTACCTGAAGTCTTAAAAACACTATCCCTGAACTAATATCAATGACTTAGAACACAACAAAGTACCTATCACTGGGAAGACAGAGTCACAGACAGCATAGTCAGTCACTTCAGTAGCTAATTACAGATTTTGCATTGTTTAACTACAGTTGTCTCATTTCCAAGGGTCTAAAATGGCCTATGTTAAAAAAGTCAAGTTGTTATTCATAGTCCTGCAAACTCTGGTCACCATAAGCAGAAGTGTTGCAAAGCTTAGCCAGGTGAGGTTTTATCTGTATTTAACAGAATGGCTCTAGTCTTCCCTGCATCAAGAAGTGAGGCTGAATAGCCTGAAATAAGTACAACTTATAGTAAACAAACCAACACCAAAATTCATATCTGTACAGCAACTTTCAGTGTATTTGCTTAGAATACTAAATTAAAAACTAAAACAAAACATAATTTTAGTTGCATGTAGTTACATGAGTTTATTTTGTACTCCAGCCAGTTCTATAATACCTAATATACCAACTGCAGTATAAGAATAGCCAGACAAGATAGTACAATGCTGAGTAGTGATTTTGACATTGGAACGTTTTCCTTGTGGGTAGGGCTGGGGAAGAGTTGTCAGTGGTCCCCATTCCACAGCCATCATCTAGATGTGCCAGGACTAGCTCAGGCACAGCTTGGGTGGCAGTGCACACCACTCTACAGCACAGCACTATGTACTCCACCTCCTGCAGGACTCCTAGTCAAAGCTCTGCATACCCCAACTGCCTAATAGTCTCAGCACCTACTTCCCTCATGTTCCATAGCCTAACTTCTAACCATTGCTGGGTCTGCTACCTTTCTCCCACTCGCCAACCCCTAGTACCCTTTTTTTTTCTATCCATCCCCACGCAGAGGCCCACAGATGTCCTCCCTCTGTTCTACTGTCACTTAACGTGCTGTTCTGTAATGGAAGCAGCCCTGGCAACAAGGTGCTCCTACGCTACTTTACACTGCGAGTTCCACAGGCAACTGTGACAGTGTCTCCATATTAAGGATGTCAGAACATTAGAACAGAGCGTGATGTGTCAGGATTTGTACTGCGTTAACAGTCTAGCTAATTATTTCAACGTCAAGGCAACAGGATAGCAGCAGATGCTGGAATACTTGCCTCCGTTTTTCCCCACTGTTCGGAAACATCTCCAGAAGGTCCGAAGAAAAGACGCCCTGTTATGAGGGGTAGCTTGAACAAAGCTGAACTCACGGAACAAGATGTGTGTTCCTTGACGCACGCTGTTGAAACTGTGGAGATAAAGTCAAAACAAGAGAACGTTAGAAAGCTACACTGATGTGAATGCTCTGGGGCGAGCTGGAACAGTAGCAAGAAAACCACTGTCAGTTACACTTTGTGAAACCGAATCTCCAAAGCTTATACCCATCTGGTCTCTAGAGAGAAGACTGTTTGCAAAAACCACACATTGGAACTTAATTATAGGAATTAGAGGTTTGTGAAAGCAGAATTCACTCTAGAGAATCCCAGCAAGTGGTGTCCAAAAGACACTTAATTTGAAACCAATCCACTGGAAAATGGCTGGTCAGGAGTAACTCTTGTTTATCTGACCAGAAGATGCCCTTTCTTTAGTACCATTTGAACTTCATTGCTATTCTCACCACAGTTTTCCGTGAAGCCACAAAATAAAACAAAACAAAACAAAAAATATCTTCTTTAACAGAAGCCTCAAGTTTTCATTTCTAGGTTAGTGAAATTTTACAGTATTGGATGTATAAAATCTATTTCAGTTGTCATGAAAAGCAGACACTTCACTAAACGACACTTTGCATTGGTGCATTTTGAAAAGAGTAATTGGTCATTATGAGGGAGAGTCAATTCGATATTCACATTCTTGTATTTTAGTACAATTTCCTCATATTTGAGTTGTAAGCACTTTAGGCTAACTTCTTATAGTAAACATTTGTCATAAAAAGGTTTCTCTGAAGTGTAAGAAGCTCCTCTGGGCATGGTAAAGCCCAACACGCAAGAACAATAGAAATGCAAATACAAACATCATATACCAAAAGGTGTAATGACAGGGTTGCCTCAAAGATAGGTTTTGTGCATTTCACTCCACATCGTGCAAGTGGGACAAAGCTTTCAAACACTCCAGAGAGATCATTAAAAACATTCACTTGGGACAGCAGCTTTAACACTGCCGCATAGGAGAGAATTAATGAAAAGACACAAGTTTACTTTCATCACAGCAGAGCCTCTCCATAGGTAGCATCTCCACAACAGACAAAATCCAGCGGTCAATGTGAACCCGCTCAGTTTGCAGTTTTAAACCATCCCTTTAAACATAAATAGTTTAAATCACTTTATCCTTCATAGTCTATAGAAAAGGATCTCACGTTTGAAAGAGGATTATACCAGTTAGAGTTAAGCAAAATTAAAAAGTCATGTAACAACTAGGGGAGAGAAGGGGGTGTGGAGAGGAGCCAATTCAATTTTTCAGAAAAGAATCACAATTTATGTTTTTTTTAATATCCTGTCACAAAGACATGTGAGTAAATATATTTTTGTCATATGTTGAAAGGTAGGTGCAGAACACAGTTTCGAGCCCTCCACCTATAGGAAATGCAACTCAGATAGAATAAATCCAATCACCTTCTGACTGAGAAACACTCATGACTCTTGAATCCTGGAATTAGGAATACTATTTCTGTAAATATCATGGACAAATATATTATTTCATATTAATGAAACCTTATTCATGCACCAGTGCTATACAAACCAAAGGAAAGCACAGCCATTGTCCCAAGAGATTAAAATAAATAAATCATGTGTCTGATCAAAATACGCCAAAATTGCAGGAAAGGGCTTCCATGACTATCATTTTAAGTAAACAGCATTCATTACAAAGGGCTGTAGCTCACTGCCTTCGAATGAGTGAATTCAGAGTAAGGGAAAGTAACTTGAATAAAGTCCCACAAGATGCCTGTGACAACGCTGGAAGTGGGATTTCTGATCCTCTCATCCCAAACCACAGCCTGTAATGCTTTTTTCATTTCTGATTTGCATTCTTTTGCTGATGATTTGACAGGATGACAGAAAAAAGAAGGATAAGAATGAAGAAGAAGAAACTTGGTGTAACAGGAAAAGGCAGCTTTCAGAAAGATGACACACATAAGGGAGATGTTTAGGAAGAGAAAGAAGATGGGAGCACAATGATACAATCAAATGCACCAAATTATGTTGCTCAGAACAACTACAGCATGTGCGACACCTGGAAGCAGATCCTGGCACAACTGTACTGGAAAGGTCCAGACATGAAGCTAACACACTACTACTGCACAGCAGACTGCCCTATATTGCTCCTTAGTTCTAATAAGTGAGAAATCAAGTAATTTGCATTTTCAGCAGGGGATGGCTCTAAACCTAGCAGGCAGAAGGGTATGACCTCATTTGTTGTTGCTTACCCAGTTAAAAGAGTGGGTGGATATGTTGAAACAGCAGCACACCTGGATGTGCTGACACCCAAGTGCCGCCAGCTAGCCAAGTGAGAGATGCAGGAGTTAGTTCATTCCTCATTTATTGCAGTAAGATTTTGTTTAACTGTACAATGGAAGGATTTTTTTTCCCCAAAAGCTCAAGTCTGCAAGCATTGGAGTCAGAATTTTATCCTAGTTAAGATGCTGCATTTCAGAGACCTTACTTTATAGATTCTTTTTTCTAAGTTGCAGAAGTTCAGCTCAAAGGAGTCAGCCCATGATGGAGCTATCCAGCGAGAAGCCCAATGCCAAATCAACAGATCTACTCTCAGGTAGGGTCAAGACAACCACAAGAGACAGGAACACTATACATTTTGAACAAACTATGTATTTTAAAATTCCTTTATCATGGCTAGATGAGCAGTACAAAAATAACTTAGCCACCTTTCCTTAACAGTTGCCTAGAAGTGAGGTTACCCTTGCTGTGGCAAGTAGTAACAGCTTGCCATTAAAGCCTTCTGGAAGAAAAAGAAATGGTGATGACCCAAAGCTGTTGCAGGTATTCCAACAGCATGTAGGGAGTATGCCCCACACCTTACCTATCATTTTTATATGCACACAAACAGATGTCTTTTCTAGTTTCTTTTGAACACAAAAATAAAACAAGGTGCAGACTCAGAGGAATGGCTTAAGTAAGCAAGATATCAACAGCAAAGAAACAAACTTAGCTCAAACATTCTCAGCAAATTTAACAGCTGCCGAGATTCTCCCATTAGGATTTCTCAGTCTTCCCTCTATCTGCCCTTCTCTCAATGAACAACTCATACCATTAGCAAAGTTAGGTGGCCAGAGTAAGCTGGCCTATCGCAGCACAATTGCAGGAGAAAGACTTACAAACAATAGGTATCTCAATAAGGTATTCGTTTGTCCTCAAGCATTTAGAAATGGATTTGTGAACCTGGAAGCAGAAGTAGAGAAAATAATGTTTTACTTCTCTGGTTAACTTCTCCTTTCCCCCTTTTAGGCATTTAGTGCAGCCAACTGAAAAAAATTCCTTCAAGAAGAACACTTTCAACAACTCTGCAAGTCTCCAAGCCTGCTCCTGCAGACCTAATGGTTGCACCAGTCCTCTGCATTACCAGTAGAGTAGACAATTTTATGTGAGAGTGTGTGATATTATTTGTCTTGCTGAAATTGAGACTAGAAGTGGAACTTAATGTTCATTAGCCAACACCAGCTCCCTGCAAACACCCAATTTCACAGAAGAATTCTTACGCAACCAGACAGTCCATTAACAGAACAGCTCCTCCCATTCAGTTGTGAGAATATCGTGGAGAAATATGAGAGAAGAATAAAGCAAGGTTCTTGCTCTATGGTGAGATCTAAAGAAACTTTAGCAGTAGGGACATCAAGATGCTTAATTTTCATTCCTTTACATGTCCCAGAGCAGCCAAAACACAGAACAGAGCCTCTTCCTACACCATTGCTGAGAAAGCTGTGTCTTGCAGCACACCCAGTCTATGCCCATGGGCTGGCACATGCGTGTGAGAGGAAGAGATGTAGTATTGGGAGGAGACGGTGATAAAACAGCCCCAGCTCCCAGACATGGCTATGCTGGGAACTCTAGCACTCAGGTGCTGCTTCTCTGAACAGAGCTGCTTTCAGTACAGCTTTGTCTTTTGTGTAATTACATTTCGGCAACTTGCCAGAGTTCAGAAACTTTCAAGCACTCTTTTCAAACCTTTGGACTCCTAAATAGATTCTAAAAGTCCCAGGATGCTATGGTAACATCCCAATTGAAACCCACTAGAGTAGTCAGCCTCTGCCTGCTCAACTCGGGCAAAGCCAAATATGCACAATGCAGAGAGAGACCCAAGTCCGTGAGAAGGACAGAAGAGCTTGCCAGGACCCTGCTGTCCCCCTAGCAGGTGCCACCTTTGGTTACAAAGCAAAGTGCTGAATGAGTTCACAGGACCCCTCCTCTACTAAATGGAAAACCAAGACCAGGGACTGTTATGCCTTAACTTATAGCATGACTGCTTCAGTTTTCCATTGAGAGCGTGATGAAGGAAGAAAAACTCACTTTGAAGGCTTATGCTGCTTCTCCAGTGTGAACAATTCCTTCACACACACTTGATTTTTTTTTTACCAGTTACACAGGTATCTAAGTCATTAAAACTGAATTGAGTGTCTTAAGCAAAAATATGGTAGTCTCAAGTGCAAAGTTGCCATCAGAGGCTACGTCTACTTCTGTAGAGAGACATAGTGCAGAGGACCCGAAGACAGCATCATGGGTATCTCAGTGTTCGTTTCCTCCTGAAACACACTGGACTAGCTCTGGTCTGGTTCCATGGGCTGAATGCTCATTTGCAGTTGGAACACATCTTCCAGTTTAGTTTCATCTGAAACAAACCCAGGTCACGAGCTCCAAGACTGCTTCATGGTGTGCACCAAAGCACAGTAAGTAGGGATAATCAGGAGTATTAGGATTAGAGACTGTGGTACAATGGCAATAGAAAATAGCTCTAGCAATAGAAAATACCGAAATTCAAAAGGCTTTAAAACCCAGGCAATTTCTGTTGTTAAATAACTCATCCACACACAAAGCATCCCCAAGCGACTAATCACACTTACCCCAAGGCTATGCTCTGTCACAGCAAAGTGAGGGTTACCTTGTCTGAAACTGACCCTGAGAAGGAACACTTAAAACTGTAGGCACCATTGGGGAAAAAAAAAAAAAATCCCAGTTTCACTGCTGTAAAGAATAAATTACTGCCACAAGAGCATAGTTTAATTTAAAATAACTCTATTCTTCACCTATTTGTTTAAGTGTACTACACTACTTGCAATATTCAGATCAATAATTGGATTGTTTCTTTATCTACTCCTCCTGGAAGGTTGTGTAGAAGCATTAGCATTCCTCAATTCAAAGCTGTTGTATCAAGTGCTTTTTAAAATTCCACAGATATTAACATTTGGGACAATGAAGTCAGCCTGAAGGAAACCACCATCTTCCTCTAATGAAATTAGCAATGCTTTTTAGGCATTTCCTCCAAAATGTGTTAGCAGTGTTAAGACAAAACAGATGCTGAAAGTTATTGCTGATGACTGGCTTTAAGGAAAAATCTTCTTTTAACAACCAGGCAGATAGGAAACATCAGCACTCCGAACATTTTAGCAAGACTGGGTGATGTAAACTGCAAACACAGAAGCTGGATTTTTTGAGATCCTTTCTGTCTCACCCACTCAAGTTTATTTCAGCTGAAGGGTGTGGACAGAGGCAATGGAGTGACACATATGTAATGATTTATTTTCAAGCTTCTTCATGTAGGCTCAGGAATCTCTGTATTCATGGCAGACTTAATACAGGTGGTACAGAGATTATCCCAAGTACTCTTTGAAAGGAAATAAACCGCAGCACCTGTGACACAGCTCAGACTAAGCAGCGAACAAGCTTTCTTATGTTGCTTTGTAGCAAATCAAACCCTCTGAGACCAGTCTACAGATTGTGAAGAAGGAAAGGATTAAAGGAGTTGCTGTGCTTGCTCTTTATTACCCGGAATCCCTTTATCTTTTTTTAGCATGCCCCCCTCCCCCTCTTGATTTTTCCTATGCTAGGTCAGTAATTTAACACCTTGAAGCTTTCAAATCAAAAGCTAAAATGACCTCATTGTGTTGAATCATTACCTCAGGATTTAAAATTTTAAAAAAAGAAAGAAAAGAAAAAAAGAGAGCAAATAGGGCTTGGGGGAGCAGGAATCCCTAAAAACAGAGGCCTTTTGATCAGAGCAGCATCCTGCAGCTTGCTGTAACTCAAACTGGTCATTCTGATATAGTAAGAATCAAGGACTCCCCCTGCCAGGCAAGGCCCTATTAAAACACAATAGCTGTTTGAAAAGGGTAAGCAAGCCGATATGGATATAATAGGTCGCATATTGGAGCTCCTTTCTACTCTGAAATAAAGCTGCTTCTTAGACTTACGAGCTGGGAAACCTGATATTCAGGAAGATGGGAAACAGCATACAATGGAAGATGGTAAATAGCCCTGCAGAAGCCCTCCAAGGTGCTTAAGGGTGAAGTAAAGAAGCCTTCAGAGATAAGCATCAATCACCCAGGACTACCTTTTGCAGTCTGATCAAGTGCTACTTCAGACCACACGGTGTTGCAGTGAGTCTGCAAAGATCTTGCTAGTCTAAACAGAGATTTAGTTTTTACAGTAGAAAACACAGTGAGTTGCCCACCACAGACCCAGCTGCATCAATACCATTACACCTAGTTTTATGGAGATCATGGCAAATTGCTACCTAGGTTCCCTCAAAAAAACCTTTGCCCTTTCCCTCCCAAACCTAAAATAAATAAAGAAGATTTTAAAATACAGATTTATTACACAAAGACTACATTGTTAACTCTCCAGCTAATGTATTTTATTTGTTCAAACCAGTCCAACGAGAAAATTCCTTATTGAACTACTCTATAACTTTCTATATGCTGAGCGTACAGGAGATTCAAGTCCTCAATAAGTTTTATTATTATACAGATATGATCCCCATTCCTTGGCTTTCTTTATTAGCCAACAGATGTATTTCTGCCCTCCCTGTTAACGCTGTGGAATTCACTCACCAGCTGCAAGATGCTACAGAAACCATGCAGTGAACCTGGGGCGAGAGTGAGAGGACGGCACAGAGAAGCACTATTAAACATACAAGCAACACAAGGTAGCATTCAGATTTCCTCTAGTCTAACAATAACTCTGGCTATAGAATTTACATTGGCTGGAGATGGACTTTGATGCCAGAATATCAATGTACACTGAAGGAGAAGTATGAATTTGAAAAGTCTTTAATAACTGCACCCATCTTGTACTACTGAGACCAAAGCATAATGCCAAGTAAAGGCAAACTGGCTTCTCAGAAGGTTGAGGCCAAAGTGTAAGCATGAGTTACGGCCTGCTTGCTCCATTCGGCACATAGTTTCCCGTATCTCTTATTGTAAGAGAGTTCCATGTTTTATAAATTATACTTTTAAAAGAAGGAGCACAATAATGTTATAGAATTGTAGAATGGTTTGGGTTGGAAGGGATCTTAAAGATCATCCAGTCCAACCCCCCTGCCATGGGCAGGGACACCTCCCACTAGACCAGGTTGCTCAAAGCCCCGTCCAACCTGGCTTTGAACACTTCCAGGGAGGGGGCATCCACAGCTTCCCTGGGCAACCTGTGCCAGTGTCTCACCACCCTCACAGGAAAGAATTTCTTCCTAATATCTGGTCTAAATCTACCCTCTTCCAGTTTAAAACCATTCCCCCTCATCCTGCCCTTTCAAAAAGTGCCTCCCCAGCTTTCCTGTAGGCCCCCTTCAGAAGGCTGCTATGAAGTCTTCCTGGAGCCTTCTCTTCTCCAGGCTGAACAACCCCAACTCTCTCAGCCTGGCCTCATTGAGGAGGTATCCAGCCCTCTGGTCAGCTTTGTGGCCCTCTTCTGAACCTGCTCCAATAGCTCCACATCTTTCTTATATTGGGAGCCCCACAACTGGATGCAGTGCTTCAGGAGGGGTCTCATGAGAGCAGAATAGAGAGGCAGAATCACCTCCCTCGCCGTGCTGGTCACACTTCTTTTGATGCAGCCCAGGATGCGGTTATGACTGTGATGATCCAGAGGTTCAATACTGGTGCGATGCACGCAGCTCCCATATTTGCTCTTTTCAGTCTTGGTTGCACTACAGAATTTCAGAAAAAAAACACAACAAAACAAACAACTTACAACTAATACTCTCTCACCTATTCAGTTACCTTGCAAGAACCATAGCACATCAAAGAGCAGCTTCCAGTATTTCCATCATGGCAACAGATGAACCTTGCCAAAATTCCTTAATATAAATGAAGGTTTATCATCTGACATTAATGCTAACTCTGCATTTAGAGATTGCTCAGCTAAATCTCTTTGTGCTCAGTACAACTGCTTGGCTACAGAGTTGACCAGCTACAGTTTGTCTAATTTGAAGACAGGCAATAGGATTAATTTTGCAGGACATGAGATTACTGCAAGTCTCTAGTGCAAATGTATTCTGGAATCTGTATGGTTTCAACACCACAGCATAGAAAGTCTCAGGTTCTCTGGAGACATCCAGATTTCTAGAAATGAGTCTTTTTTTTTTTAGAGGAAGATAAATCAAGTTTTAAAAATGCATTTTTCCAGGCAAGCTACAGGACTTTCAGTGGATTGCTATTCATGGGGATGCAGAGACAGTTAAGGGATTTTATCCTGTAAAGGATAATGAATCCTATTATGGGATCTCTGGGATCTTACCACATCCCATTGCTGCAGGTATTTGCTGATTTTTACAGCTTGGCATATCCAATTTAGGAGAAATTTTACATTTGTTGTCCTTGTCCACATTGGAATACACGTATTCTTAGCAAGGCAATTAGAAATGCTCCTCAAGATTTTCTGTGACACCACAACATTTTACAGCTGAAGAAAAAATACAAAACTGCTTCCAGCACCACGAAACAAAACAAAAGCCCCAGCCTCAATTCTGATCCATGATCTTTCTCGGAGAAACAAAATGTTCCTCAAGCTTACACTGCTTTATTCCAATGTAATACAAAGTCTTACAAGCTTAGACAGATGGAAACCAAGAACTCCTCTGAAATCGATCTCCTATATGAATGTAGTAGTCTAGACTCACATCAAAATTCTTCATTAAAACCAGAACTAAGCCACCTAAGTTAGTAACAGAGAAAGGTCATTACTGATGAAGTTTTCATATATTCAGCAGCATTTCCCTTACAGCTTGAGACATCAAAAACTTTATTGGAGGAAACAGTACATTCCAAAGAAAGAAAATCCTAACAGAAAAGCATAAAACTATGCCTTGTAATTCTTAAAAAATAAAAAGAATACAATAAGGGAAAAAATACCAATGGGTACCAAGCTTCCTATGTTATGCTTTTCCAAAGCTGCTGTTCTCTAGTGCATTTCTACTGAATTCCAGGTGCCAATTTCACATTACTAAAGCAGTCGTCTTCAAGACATTTACAGAAGCTGCAGGAAATTCAATCCTTGCAGCATGTGACCAAGCATGAAGAGATGATTGCTTTATATACACATTGAGGATTGTATGCAAAAGACTGTAAATAGTCTCACTGCATCTGTTGTGGATATGTTGCTATTTATCTTTCTCATTTTTTCCTATATATTCCAACACAGTGACTCAGCAAGCACAGCTGAGCTGTTTTCCAGAATGATGGCGAAAGATGCTTGTCAAATGGTGATCTCTGCATCAAATATCTATTTGCAACAGTGAGCTCCACTACAGACCTCTCCTCAGGGAAAGATGAACAATATAAGATTGCCACAGTTCACCAATTCTGACTTGAGGGCCCTTTCGCTTCTGTAAGAATACAAACTAAAACAGAGCAGAGTTTTGTGATCAGAAATGCAAAAATAGGGATAAGGAAATAACTACCCAATATCACAGATATTCAAAACAAGTAGACTGATGAATAAAATGAAATTAAACAAAAAAACCCTGTGGCAACCCAAAAAGGATATGATAATATCCAACGGATGAAATGAGTTATGACAAAATAACTAAATAGAATAAAAATAAAATAAAAGAGCACACATGCAGGAGGCTCCTTCAAGATTTTCTCAGGAACAGCAATGACTTGCATATCTATTTTCTTGCTTTGTCAAACATATACAGCGGGATGGACTGTGGAGTAGGAAAACTGCATCAGAAATGCACATAACCAAGAAAGATTACTTCTCTGTTACCATCTAATCAAGATCACAGAGATAAATTTTCAGCAAGCCCTAGGATTTTGCCCTTTCCCCTCCCTCCCTAAATTATCCAGATTTGTTTCAAGAACAAATTTACACATTAGAAGTGTGTCATAGAAGTCTGATTTTTAACTCCCAGCTGGGATCAGGTAAACACCTCCAAAATTGTACTGGCAGCATTAACAACTATGATGAAAAGCAATACAAAAATTGGAAGCATAAACAGAATTGAACTAGAGCTCTGCACTAAAACTGGACAGATGACAGCACATTCAACTCTTGCCCAGAGAAACAGTGCACACACAGTTAACTCAAGTATCTGCAGCTCGAACACTTCTACCATTTGCCAGGTTTCTGAACTTTGGCTTTTGGAAAATTTCAAATGTCTGTTTTCAGTTTTATCAGCCATCAGCACTGGCTATATGCAGTCAGCTTTAACCACCATTAAAGGAAGCTCAACTTCACGGCAAATGTGTTGCATTTCAACATTCAAGCCTGTAAGAAGGAATACAAATATACCCGACTACGTAACGTCTCCATAAGGTAGTCAGTCCACTTCTGCTGCAAATATTCTGACAAAGACCACAAATAAATATACCCTAAAAAAAATTTCCATGGTGTAAAGGAGTATGAAAGACGCGTGCAAAGACTGCACTGCTACCTCGCTGAACGCATACTGGAAGCATCATAATCTGACCACACAGCATACAAAAGCCGTGACTGCCTCTCTTCAAATAGCACGAGCACCGTGCAGCTCAAGTCAGTGTAGGTGAAGGGCTATTTACGGACCACTGCCCTGTGCTGACAAGGTGCTGATATCAAGTGCTAATATTCATACGCTATGGCAATTTCTCTAGATTTTTCTGTCACCAAAACTGTACGATAAGTTTCCCCGAGAGGAGTACATTATTGCACACAGCATCAATGGTAAACGTTGTCTTTCATGTTCAGTTCTGTGTTAGTCCCTTAGGTACAAGCCTTCAAAGTTTGTCCTGCTTACCAAAAAGCTTCTTTACGTTTGGATTTATCCGAGTATCCACTCCTCTGTTAGATTCTCGAGTATGTGAGAAGAAAACACTGCATTTTCTAATATATTTGCAAAATGTACAAACTGCAGTGGGAATCTGTGTTATTTCCATTAATATATGCATTTTTTCCAGCTGTTTACTCAACAGCAGTCATCCCAATCAGCATATTTGTCAGGATAGGACTTGTTGCAATGTTTGTTACAAAGAAACAACTCTGGGAAAATCAGGAATTCATGGATCCTGCCTGTCAGATGAAGATGCCAATGCTGTTTCTGCTGTCAACCAATTCTATAATAAAAACAACACTTCAGGCGGCAGATTTACAGGTTCTGGACAAAATTCACATAATTTTCCTCACAAATAAGCAAAGTTATCCACACCCCCAAATCTTCCACAGCTCTCATACAAAATGCATAGCCCATGCACAGTAGACAGGGGGTACTGGAATCCTATTTCTAATATGGATTGGAGAGACTTAGGTTACAAGGAAGATCTTTTTCCATTCTGACAAATCTTCTCTGTAGAGGTAAGACTGGAAGGCAACAAATAGACTTTAACAGAAAGGCTTTGTGTCGCTTAGCAGCACTCTAAGTGGAGAAAAATGCAACTATTATAGGTTTCCTAGAAAGATTTATCAATAAACTCAGTCCTGCAAATCCATCTACTCTGTGGAGAGAGACTTTGAAAATGTCTCTCACAGCAACTTATTCACATGAGCTGCAAAATCAATGCTTCTGGCATGAGCACTAAGTCTGCATGCACATATCCATTCTCTTTCCACTGATAACTGAAGAGCAAAGGAAAGGCAGACGGCACTCTTCTGCAGTGCCCTAGGGATCAAGGAATCCCAAGTAAGAGCCTGTCAGGAACCATCAAGCACATTATTCCAGCTGAGATTTTCAGCCCAAAGGGCTGCTTCACAGCTCGGTCACTGACAGCAGCGGCTTCACACCGCAGTCTTGCATTGAGTGTGATAATTTTTTCTCTCCAGAACGGAAGACATGTAGGAGCGCTGAGAGTATTTGAGGAACACATGAAATAAGATTATAGCAGAGAGAATATAAACATTTTCTGTAAGAACCTGAAAGTTACCTTCCAGAGGTTACCGAGTTGCTCAAAATCAATATACAAGAAACTAACACTAAAAAAACCCCAACAACCAACACCCCTTCTCTAAAGAGTCTTACTGAGAAATTCTAATGAATGCCTCTCTCTCAGAAAGGGAATCTGGCACAACCCATTAAAGCCCTAAGGACCTTCTCACTACTAATTTTGCTGTTTATACTACAATTGTATAAAGCACAGAAACAACATTCTACAACGCTAGATGCTGTAAAGTACATACAGTACAACACCACTTCTGTCTTGAAGAGCTTAGACTACCCTCGCAAACAAGACAAAACAAGTTACTGTGAAAAAGGGAGAGATGCAGAGCAGATGACAGCAAGATGATGACAATGATAAGGCCTACATACAAAGAGATTTTTTTTTTTAAATTGATGGATCAAAGCTAGCTCAAAGAATCTCTCCTCTTTATAAGCAGATAATTCAGCTTATTTCCAGTTGTCAATTAAGGTTGTCTTCAGTGAGTGGCTTTATTTCTCATGGGCATCCCATCTGTCTTGTTCCTGGCCCTTCCCCCCTGCCCCCTCCCTGAAGAGTACTGAGATTATTTTAAAGAGGAGGACATTGTTTACAGATTTATTTAGGTAATGTTGTACAGCAGTACAGGACTGAACAAGCCAGAAGTTTTTCTGATACCAAAGCCTGTGTCAATTCTATTGCCAGAGAAAGCCAAGACAGCAGGATCATATTTGTCCCTAAGGAATGATTTGAACAAATTGTTCCAGCCAATTCAGACAGCAAGAGAAAATGAGGTACTTTCATTGCTAGAAATTGATACTTCTCACCACGATAACATCTTCCTGTCCAAGGATCTCAAACTATATAGCACTGTCAGTCCTGCTACTCTGAACACAGTAAAAGTTCCTTTGTGTAAAACGGGGCTCTAAGCAGAGCAGACCTGGTATTTTGAATTACCAGGCACACAACAGATCGAAAAGCAGTATCCAGCTCCCCCAGACACACATATCAGAGACACCTGCTCAGATAAATATTATCTAACTGTCACACAAGATCCAGCAGAGGCACTTCAAGTTAAGAGTGAGCAGAAACATCCCTTACAGAAAAAGGGGATCTCTGACATCAGTCTGCAGAGCCCAATGGAAGTAGTGATATATCTGCAAGCTAAAAGCAAGTCGTCTTTCTCAATCGTGTTCAGGCTGTCAGGTGGTCAGGGAGACATTTCAACAGAAACAAAAGAAAACAAGTGTTTTGGGAGAAAAGCATCAACAACAGCAATAAAAAAAGCCTTTCTCTGTGTCTCCAGTCCACTTGTGTTTGGTTTATCACACAAACTATAAAAGTGATAGGAAAAGGAATTTCCTGTCTGAGGTAAGTTATTACTGGTTGGTATTTTTGAGCTTTCCAAAGAGTCTTGAACACAGTAGCACATCTACCTGCAAGCTAGAATAGAAAGTTTTAAGCAAAGGGCTAACCCAGCATAAAAGCAAAAATTACTAGTGGAAAGTCTCTTGGTAAAAAAAATTTTTGCTGCTTCTTCCAGCTGAAGAGAAAAAAAACCACAGAACCACACAAACTCCCTTTAAGAGCCCAGAAAATATAAAGTGGGATGCTATGCACATTCCCTCTGTGTGATCAAATGCATTAGCATGGGGGCTCTGTTTTTCTTCAGCACAGGGAAGATCAAGAAAACAGGATGATAAATAATGTATAGGAGGAACATGCCCCTTTAAGATGTGTTGGCACAGAGTTAAGCTGGAAGAAGGAAAGCAGCATTAGTGTGTAATTACACAGAGGGCTTTCAAGAGTGTGTATTTCATGGAGACTCAAATGCAAAGTAGAGATTTCTTGGGTCTGTAATGAACAAATACCAGTAGCATTTCAGCATACCTATAAAAGCAAGACTAGTCCTAGAGAGGCATAGATTTTACTCATTTAGCTAAAAGATACGGATTAATTGATAGAAGGGTGATTGATCCCTAGTCCTTTAAGAGTAAAGGGTGAGTCAGATGAGGGGACCCTCAAGATAATCCCAAGACTGACAGCACATGTTCACATGATTGGGACAAAGGAACGCCTCAAGGTAATCCCAAGACTGAAAGCACATGTTCACATGATTGGGACAAAGGAACAGTGGAATGAAGTGGAAGAAAAAATATCCTTGAAGACCAAAAATACTCTGGAAGGAGAACCATAGAGACGAAGGTCAGCCCTCTGCAATCAGCAACCCTAGTGCTAGGCTGCGGATAGCAGTGGAATCCACTCTCAATTTCATTTCCTGGAAACAACTAGAAACACTCATTGCTTGCAAAATGCTTACTGTTTGATCCATGCAGACCTACATGACCACATAGTTTTCAGCTCTGAAGTTTTACTCAGGTAAGCTAAACCCCAACAAAATTTTCTTAATTACCCATAAAAACAGTAGTTGTAACTGGCACAAAGATTTGAAGTGACCCACGGTGAGGTGGAGCATTGCAATCCATGATTGCTCTTCGGTGGTGAATCCAGCAAAAGAGGTCCATGGAACAACACTCTTGAACCGTGCCCTCTGAGAAGAGTATGGATAATATCTAACACCCGTCCTTGACACACTAACTTCACTATTTCTGAGAAGTCACATAAGTCATTATTTTATCCCATACGCACTTAAAATATAATAAAGTCACTTGCCTGGGCCTATCTGCTAGCTTTCTAAACCCTGGGCTTGCTCTCTAATTTTAAGTGAGTATAAATAGGGAAAGCACAATGTGAAAAACTGGACACCCTAATACCAAGTCCCTTAATCTCAAATCATTGCAGCATACTTCAAAATATACACATCAATCCTTTCACTTAGAATAACCTGGAACAAGGAAAACCCTGAGAGAGTGCACACAAACCTTCTGGAATCTCACAAGTTATCTTTGAGATTGAAGATCCAGAGATTAAAGATAAAAATCAAGATCAAGCTTATTTGCTTGGCAAAGCAATACAAAGCCAGTGTAGCTTTCAAAGCACAGCCTTAACAAATGTTGACAGTTGTGTGGATGAACAAAATCTATTGGGTGGTGAGGGCTCACCACTAAGCCCTGGGAGCCAGAATGTATGACATTTTCGTAACAGGAATCTTTGTATTCCGAGTCTACCACGCTCATGATCATTTATTCTCCAGTTTAAATAAAGAATCCCACATTTCAAATGTTCAGTTTCACAACTCTCAAAATTACTAAGCCTGTTTGTGCTTCGGTACAGGGACACAGTTTTTTCTGCTAAACTCCTGGCATACTGTAAGAGAAAAAAAAATAATTAAAAAAAACCCCAGACTAGTTCTATATTACTCTCAGAAAAAAGGAACATGCAGCCTTTCCATGTCTTGCAAGAAATCAGAAGCTCCACGGAACACTCAGTGTGAACAAAAACCCATTGTAGAAATTCAGATCTTTGAAAATAAATGGGAAAAACATGATCTCCAGCACCTAAGTCAATCAGAGAGCTGCGTGTTATGGTGAGAGCTGTGTTTGTTATAATGATCTTGAATTGCTACTTATGCTTTCAAAGGTAGAATAGGAATAAGAAGTGAAAACAAAAAGGTTATGTCATGATGAAGAAATACATAGAGAAGCAATACGAGGAGTTTCAAGAAGTGTGGAAGGCCTCCTGCTCACCATTTAATTTTTTAAGTATCTATGATGAGAGGTTTAGAAAAGGCCCTGAGGTGTCAGCTGGAAAGCAGGTGCAACCCACATCTGATCTGGAGAGATGCCTGGATGACAATTTCAGCTCAGGGTATTTCAGAGCCACCTTGCCTTCAACTCCAGTAAAGAAATCCTGGTGGTGGGTGGAGGTCACTGTAGCCATGCTCTTCATCTTCCTTAAGCTGTTTTTACTGGCTATTTGGTCAGCTGACTAATCTCAGTATTACTTTCTCTGGTAACTCGCCTGTATCATACGGAGTATCGCTATTCCCAGTCACAACAAGTGCACAGGTTGTACCTTCTTTTGTCCCCAATACCTATTCTCAGCGATTAATTCTCTGCAACCCTCACTTAAAAGTGACTATAAACAACAACAAAAAAAATCAGCCTCCTTAAAAAATCCATGTAGTACCAAGTATTTTTTACTTCTAAAATAGATATCTGAGGTTTTTTAAAGTCAGTATTCATTCTAAGTATTAATTAATTCTATTCATTCATAAACTAAGCTACAGAGAAAGGTTAGCAGTAAAACTAAACAGCCTTGAGAAGCTGTTTGATTCTTCTAAAAAAATTGCCTTTATGCTATTTCGCACGGGTCGTCCAAGTAAAGGTTGGAAGCACTTTGTTGAGGGCAAAAGAGAAAGTACTACAAAGAAACCCTATTTTCTTGTTACAATGTCATCTACCCAAAAGATCTGTTATATAAACATACGTAGCAAGATGGCCCTTACTTCCCCTGTCAAGATGGTCAAAACCACAGTAGCCTTGAACTGCTTGTTACCCTATCAGCCACTTTAAGAATTTGCCCTGGACTTGCTGTAGTATTTATCTTAGTTACTCATTTACCAGTGAGAATCTCAGTTGTTTAAAACTAACAAAAGAAACCCACCAAAAAACCCTGAAACTGTGGTCAGCTGAGAAAGAAGGCTACTCTTGCGCTTTGAGATCCTCTTCCACTCCTGTAGTACAGAGATTGCTGTGAAATACCCAGCACACTGATTTGTCTCAGAAAAAGACAACAGGAAAAGAAGCAAGGAAAGATTTTCAAATGGGCATCAAAAGACAGAAACATATAACCACGGCAAGCACATGCATTAGCAACACATCTTTAATGACGCTGCCTGGAAGAGCTTTAGACGTTGTGCAACACACCAAGTTGGCAAAACATACAGCAATCGCCTAAGTCAACATTAACAACACTGAAAACCAGCACACAGCTTTTCCCCAAAAATCTTTCCAAATTAGTAGGAATATATTATCTATGCTAATTATTATGTTCATTATTTAAGGACTTACGCAGGTTATAAGGAAGGAAAATGCATTCTGTTAAAGCACTGAACAGGACAACAATCCCACAAGGAGACAAGTTCAAATTCATACTCAGAAGGAAGAATGAGTGCTGCTGAAACCAGATGCAGTCTCTGCTTTTGCTACTAACAGCCCTAATTAAGGCAAGCAGAATTTGGTTTTCTATATGCTTTCAAAAGCTCTGTCCACCAAAATGACTGCTTCACATGAATGTTTGCAATACAAGCAGTACTGAACTGTATGAAACCCATGCATGTTTCTAAAACACGCTCAAGCAGCCCCTGGCTAACCCAGTGAAATCCAGTATTCACAACATAATCAGCATGTGTCCAGCTCCATTCTCCATGTATCCTGCCTGTTTCCAAAAGCCCCCCTCAGGCTGGCCCGATTGGCAGCATCTTGATGTACTTACTATTCAGTGAAGAACCTGGCAATGCCATACTGACTAATATCTTCTCTGTTCTCCAGCAGCTGGCTCACTGCATCCTCCATGTACGTGAGGACATGTCTTTGAGCTGCAAATAAAAGACAGTCAGAGACAGAAATTAGAATACAAGGGACCTGCAGAGCCCAGAGCCAGACCATTTAGTTGTGTACCTTACACAACAAGCATTTGTTCCCTCAGTTAGGGAGGAGAGGTCTCATTCTCCAAGATACGGACAGTAAAATTCCTGGCCTAAATTCTGCTTTATTTCCTGGCTACACAGAGTTGGTCATTAACAGTGCTGATCCTTTTTTAAAATTCCCTGAGATTCTGGAAGTGAAGGAAGCAGAGAAGGAGTTGTAAGACTGCCTCACTGGAAAATGCTTACTCAGGAGGAGCTCCTGATCTCTGTTCTTTCCTATACAGATTGCCAACGCTGTATCAATGGGTCTGTTGCAAAGCCTTAGGTGTTCCCTACCCTTCCATCCTTACCAAAGCTACATAGCTCTAAGGTTGTTCTGTAAAGTTTTATTTTTTCCTAAAAGCACAAATAAAAGTACATCTGCTTCCATACAAGCATCAATGAATGTTCCTGGAGTGACTGCTGGGGAACAGGTCTCAATGCCAAGACAGATTATATTGCTCAACAGTCAGTCTCAAATAACTGCCTAAACCAAAGGAAATTTCAGAAGTGACGGATCTGCCAGTACCCAACTACAGAATGTCCCTCACTTATAAGACTATTTTTACTGAGTATAGTTTGGTACAACACAAACCATTTTGCTGCTTCTACAGGGGGCAGACTCTGCACAAATCAAGCATTTGCCAGGGAGGAAGCAGCACAGGTTTGCCACTGAGCCCCTTTGATGTTTTTGGCTAGAAACCAAGCTGGAGCAACAAAGAGTCGAGTCTGGGGTGATGTGCCAGCTACCAAGCAGTAGACTTTCCAAATTTACAAGTTCAACAATCAGAAGACAAGTCACAACGAACCCAGAAAAATCATTCCTAACCTGGAAAGCACACAAACCCTGTTCCCAGAGCACACACCTCCATCCTAAACACGTATGTTACTGCACCTTTGCAAGTAGTATCGTGTCCTAAAAAGAGCAGAAGAAAACCCTTAGGGGATATAGCAAAGGCTGTTCTTGCTCCTTGCCAATCTGCTCCAGACTTGGCAGCATCATCCCCTCACCAGCAACTGGCCAACCTCAGACCCACATCAATATTCTTCAAACCATTTTAATTTGTGCTTAATATCCTGGTAAGCATCAAGCCTGCGCCACTTGACACACAGCATGGAAGTCCCTTTCATCTTAGTGTGGGGCAGGTGGACTTCAAGAGGCCCGGAAATGATTATTCCCAGTGGATACACTGATTAAAAGTATGTATGAACATTGATTGCTATCAGGGGATTTCTCTGCCTAGAACATTTTTCAGGACAATGGCAAAATTGGTTAAGCACACCCTGGAAAATACCTTGCAGCTGATAGCAAAATGGTGAGCCAAAGGTTCAAAGATATTATCTGGCACTAAAAGATACAGGGCGTAGCTTTATTTAATTATTTTAATGCAAAGGAATAAATTTAATTTATGTGAGTGATTAAAGAAAAATAGCTCTGCGCACCTGTGTCCCCTGAGGGAGAAATGAGTTATGTAGCTCAGTCACAGGCTCAAGATAACAGCAACTGGGTAACTATATTTCAGCCCGTCCTTTCTCCCCCTTCACTACGCAGCCCATCTCGTGCTCAGAAGCCGTCTTCCCAAGCCTCACTTGAGCTGTCAGTGGTACCAGACTAAGCCAGGAAATGGTACCAGCACACAGGCTTCCACTCATCTCAGCCTCCAACAAACTTCTGCTCAACTGCAAAACCATTCTCAAAATTTTGTGGGGAAGTAGAACACTTCTTTCATTCTGCCAATGAAACATATTTTTGTTCTTTTGCTTCTTTACAGTCATTAATCTCTCCCCTAAAAGCCTATGGGAATAGACAGGCATGGTCCTACAGTGCTACACAGCACAATGTGGCTGACCTCTATGACAAATACCATTGAGTCTGCTCCTGGAGAATAAATTAACTTTCAACACAGAATTTCAGACAATTCTGTCACGTTTAGAAATGTACACAAATATGTGTGGGTTACTGTTGAATACAGGTGCTGGTAAAAGGGCATTTCTGTTCAGCTTTTTGTTGCATGGCCTAAGGATTCTGGCAAAGAACCCCTCTCCCTATTTCCCAGAAGGTAGGTAGAGGCAGGAAGGAGGGAAGAAACTGGTGAGCAGAGAAGCTGAAAGAAAACAGCCCTTCAAATCTCCTTGAGAAGTCTCTCTTTTTGGCTTTTCAGCTGCTGTGCTGTTTTCTGGGTAGCACAATTCACATTGCCAAACCAAATTCCAGCTCTGGCTTCCTGTTCACTGGCTGCCCGGTTCCGTGGAACGATACAAGCAGTATGTTTTATAATCCAACCAACTCTACCCTACACAGAAAAGTTATAGAATACAACTTAATTTGCAGGCAGGTTCTAGCAGGCCAGAGAGGCAAAATAAAGTGCCAGGAGTCTGGTTATAGCAAAACAGCAGTTCCTTAATTTACACAAATGGTACTTTCCATAACAAACACTGGAACCATGCTGCATCATTAATGGTTTATGCAAGCAGAGTTAAAAATCCATGGGGTCCTGTCCAAAATAAACGAGATGATTCATACATTTTAATATTTTTCTTGAAAATTCAGGGAGATAATAGTGTATTGGGATACAAGTTGCTTGGTTCTGAGGCTCACATTTCAATAATCAGGCAGCATGACCAAATCAGAATGTAAATACACAACTGTGCTATTACAGCTTGCTGCCTCTACTCATTTTCTCCCTGACAGAATCCCAGTATACTGCAGCTTCCACACACGTGATATTACAATGGCTTATCATCCTCAGCATTTGTTTGTTTATGGCTTATTGCAACAAACACCATCCTTCTTACTCATTCAAAACTTTCCAGTGCAACCCCTATTTGCTAAACTCTTCACTGAAATCCCATGCAGCTACCCAAAACAGTAAGTAAATGTGCTTGCCATACTCATTTGGTAGGTGCTACTCTGCTGTCAGATTTAAGAACTACCAGGCAGCTTTCACAGAAAGATCTGACAGAATAAATTCAAAAATTAGTCTTCTGGCAGCCCATGACCTGATGTTAAATATATACCTTTGCACGGAACATTGTAATTCTTATCACTAATCCATAGCAGTGATGTTACACAGAGCTTCTGTCCAATCACTAGCAACGTGTACAGCGCAGCTCCTCCAAAGCTGGCTACTGCAGCACTGGTCTCTGAGGGTATTACCACAACATGCACATGCTCACACCCCTCCATCACTCACACACCCAATGTTTAAAGTGAATTTTGGAATTAATACACTTTTGGTTCAGAACCAAATTCAGGGCTGAACAGTGGTTTTCAACTCAAGCATGGCCAGAGCAAATCATATAAAATCTCCCTCAGTTTACAAGTAAAAGGTAAACTGAGGATTACATCCACAGACAATCCACAATCTCTACAGACTTCACTACAACAGATTAGAAAATCACAACTAATTCCATTTAGTCATAATCACACCAAATAATTTTGCATGTGAATTTAAAACAGTACAAATAGTTCTTCTATAAGCCACTGAGTGACTTGTTTCAACCTTCTTATGAGAGCAAACAATCCAATAATTCATAGGTTTGATAACAAATATTGTAAAACAAGCATTGATACTTGAAAAATCTTGAAAGAAAAGGAAAACTTCATGCAAATAATACCACTGCAGGAAACAGAATATATGGACTGAAATTCTCAAAGCCAGAAATTCAAGAGGAAGGAAGAAAATACATGTCACCTTTAAGTAATGATATTGCACATATGCAACATTTTTATTATCAGCAGTGCTCGTGAATGGAGAGGATTAAGACCTTGGAAGTACCACAGTACTGTCTGTGTCAGTTACGTGATACCCACTTCACCACATATCGGCAATACAATCGTGTTAACCATACTATTTTTGCACATCAGCTCCCCAGTTTTACAGCTCAGATGCATACCCCTGACGTTTCATCGATAAAAGCTTCCCATTCCAACAGGTTTTCCTTTTCTAAAGGCAGTGATGCGGCATGTCATACTTGAAAAGAACAGCAAACTTGGGATGGCCAGAAGACGCAATAAAAATAGCAGATGCTGCAATAGAAAAATAAAGTGCTCCAAACAAGGTGAAGAAAGAGTATGATTGGAATGAACTGGTATCGGATACTAAAACATACATCACACACTTTGCTTAAAGCAACAGCAGAACAGAGCCCTACAGCAGAGGCAAGTCTTTATCTATCAAATTATTATTAAATCAGCTAGCTACGTTATTGCTCAGCTCTTCGTGAGAGATGACTTCTTCTGGAACATGAGCTGTCTACTAAAACAGTTTGTGCTGTATGCACATAAGAGGGCATTTTAAGTTTTTTTTATGGCTGATTCATTCCTGGCATAACTGAATATGATGAAAACTCTGCAGTGGGAATTCCTGGATAATAAGGCCAGCTTTTGTTAATCATTTGCCTTCTTCTCAACTGAAGTGCCCAAAATACACACTATTTGATGCAATTAACATTACGATTAATTTCAGTTATCAGAAGTTCAAGACTATAACAAGCTCTTATGTATTTGAAATATTTCTGGCATTTAATCTCTAGAAGTGTGTAAAGTAATAGCTAAATACTCTTTCAGTATTTATTCTAAATTGGAGCTTAAGTAAAGACACTGCTGTATTACACACACTGGAAAGACACATCTACATAACACAAAATCAATTCCATACAAATATTACCAAAACAATGATGTGAGAGGGAGTTAGTAAGGCTATAAACTGCAAGAACAAAATCATGTCAACTCTGGAAGCTTTTCCACCATCAATGGTCTTTCAGGATGCTCTTTTTAATCCTTTCTGATATCATTAGGGACTTAATCTCTTCTGGCATCACTAAGGAATGGCCTGAGCAAGAGAAGTATGTAAACAAAACAATCAGCCTAAAAGCTAAATCACTGTGCAGCTGTAGTTCCTTCCAGTTTTGCACAACTTCACAGTGTAATTTCCTATTAACCCTCAAAAATATTTTTTGAAGGACAGAACATGTAATAAAGTACAAGCAGACCTTGCCATACCAGAGATAACACTACAGTGCGAGACATGCGCTGTTACTCAGAAACACACGCTAAGCGGCCACACAGCACACCTACGTTGTATTTTGTGTGTTCACAGTTTCAAAACTGCTTCCAATAAAAAATATAAAAAATGTTTCAGTTTATACTTTAATCTTGACCATAACCGAAAATTTATTTCCAACAATTAATCAGCGTATTAATCACAAACCATGACATTGTACTCCCGCAGCTTGCACTCCTGAGGCTGCACGCAGACTGACTGAATTACCCAAGTCTCTCCAGCAGACCACCTCCTGCAAGATGTTGTACAGCTGCTAGAAAGCACCTCACCAATGCAAAATTGTTGAGCTATCTTTAAAAAAACAAGTTAAAAATCTGAATTAATGCAGTGTGTTACTAACATTGTGGAAGGAACTGTCAACCCAGATTGTTAAAATGCATTAAGTAGCCTAATGGTTCCCTACGTATTCATACTCGAATGCAGCTTAAGGACTGTGTACTCCCCAGCTCTGGAACTCTACCTTGCAAGTTGAGGTAGAAGTCCTGTAGTGCAACAGCAAGTTTGGGGATGAAACCTCCATCTTTTGGAGAAAGTACTAGACTGAGTCTAAGATTCAAAATTAACTGATGTTTCTACAAGCAAATTCTTACGCATCAGTGAGGAAGTCATTAATCTTCTACATTATAATAGTTCTCCTGTCTGTAAAACAGATAAATAAATACATAAATAAATAAATAAATAAAAAGGCATTCTCTTCTCTGTTTTAGACCACAAGCTCTTTCAGCTAGAGTGTTTCACAAAACCTCATCAAATGTCTCAACTAAGATGAGACCTGGTGTCAGCCGAGATGTCTAGATAACAATGTAATCCATATATTGACTATGCTGTTAAAGAAAACCATTGCACTTTGACTTTCCAATTTGGTGTATTTTAAGACTGTTCAGAAGAAGAGTAAACCCTAGGTATCTGCAAAGTCCCTACACAACAGTTCTCTTCTGGGAGCTACTCAGTTTTGTAAAAGCACTAAACCACGAACGTTCTTTCTAATCATGAAGCCCAAGACCTCTTATGCGAGAAACGAAGAAACACAACCATGTCTCTGGCACTTAACAGCCCCATGCTTTACTTATAAGGTATTTCCCTAACAGAGTATTTGTGTTCTTACATGTCTTAGATTGGCAAAGGAAGAAAAGAAAGCACATCCTGGAGGAGCCGGGGAGTAGAGGGGAAGAGAAGCCAGAGAAAAATAAAAGTTCAGAAATTTGCAACAGTCTACTGCTTTTCCCCATAACAGGAAAGGAGGGGGAGGGAGAGGAGAGGGAGTACAATTTGAAGCTTCAGAAGACAGCTGCATGAGCAGAACAATACACTAAGTGCTCCACTGTCTGCTATAAATAACCGAACAATCACCAGTTATTAAACCATAATGAGGAAGGCATGGAAAAGTGTCGCAAATGGGCCTTACTTTGCCTACTGTAGTTCCAGTCTCATCCATCAAACGAGAAACACATTTCATCACTATCCCCAAACACTAAATGATGTTTATTCAGTGACAATGCTGTTTAAAACGCCCTGATTTTTACAACATCCTCACTGTAGCCTTTCTGCCAACTCTGCAGACTTCATCTCCTTTCCTATTCACTGAATATCGGTTATCTCTGTTCTACCTACTGTCTCACAACCACTAGGGATGAGACACATTGCCCCAATTTTTATTTTCTGGGAACTCTGCTGTACCAAAGCTTTGCAGTTATTTTTCCTCTTAGGTGAATGCTCAATACTTTCCCTGTTCATTTTCATTTTAACTCACAATTGCTTCTATTTTCCTCTTAGCGTCTAAGTCAGACCAGAAGAGACATCTCAAAGAGGAAACAAAGCAGCAAGTTTGGCTGCTCATTTTATTTGTTGGCCTGTTTTGGTATTGAAAATGGGAAAAGGAGGTCAGGTGAAGCTTGCCCATTCTAGGTCAGGAAAGACAGCGCCATCTGATCTGGGAGGCTCAGCAAATACCTTATGTGGCAGCCTCAGGCAACACAGCTTCAGAATGAAATTACAGAAAGTGAAGCTTACCACCCCACATCAGACAACGATGTTAGCAAGACTGTGAGGCACACAATAGAACAAATCCAAAGAATGGTGATTTCAGAATGCCAGGTCAATGTATAAAACGTTAAAGGATCTTAAGAAAACATATCGGGATTTGTGCTTCTTTTGGGGAGGAGAGTTGTTTTTTTGGGGGGGGTTTGTTTGTTTGTTCTCAACCAGTTCCCTACTGTTAAGACACAATTCGTTTGGTAGGATCTGTGAGTCTGGTCATTTACAAAGTCTCACAAACACAAAACCAGTGTTACTGGTAACACTTACAGCTAGTAACAATATCATCATGTAGCAAAGACACTTTTACCTTCTAATAGACAACAGATATTGCAACCTAAACAGAAGGACATCCTAAGTGATCAACAGAACGGACTCTGATACAAGTTACTGCCCAACCAGGCATGCTCACACATGTGTCTTTTTCTGACCCCAATGTCAGAATAATTTAGGTTTTGCAAAATGAGAAGGGAATGGTAGATCAGCACGCCGAACAGAGTTAAAAGGAGGCTCACTTTAAGCAGGTTAATAAAGCTGCCTGCACCTAGCAGTCTTGCAATCTCAGAAGTCTCATTACTCAACTTCACATGTGAACAGAAAACTGACTTATTCTTACACTTTAAGAATTTTTAGTCTGCTTCCTGGATTGTTTTGAGCCATTCAACGCTTACTGACCAGTTTCACACAAGTAGAAATTAAATGCCCATTTCATTAAAAACAATTAAATTAACCTAAAACCAAGTTGAGTGATTAAAAAAATTTTTTTGCAAGTTTCAGCCTAGAGCAACTGTGTGGAAAAGGAACGAGTCTCTCTATGAAAGCACAGGTTGAAAATGCTGAGACACTGTGATAGAGTAGTACAAAACCAAAGGCTGTATCTACATGGCACACTGCAGTACTGTTCTCAAATACCTGAACTAGCTCTCCAGGTTTGAAATTGGCAATAAGAACTTCAGCAAAAGTAGTCTCCTGAGCATCATCCTGAACAGAGCACTAAACAAACTCTTATTTCTGCCTTGAGTTGCCTTGACACAGAATAGCATTGCAGTTATGCAGGTATACGTGAAGTACCCCACCAGCAGCCTAGTAGCAAAAACACAAAGAGATTCTACTCTGAGGAGACATTGATCACTCCTTTGCTTAAATATTTCATCTTTCTTTATCGCTGAGATGCACTGTGAAAGGACATGGAGTCAGATCCCTCCTCACTGACACTGTTGCCAGGCTAAACAAACTAAGCTCTTTTAGTATCCTCCGTGCAAGACAGGTTTTCCATTTGCTGGAAGCTATCAATGTTATGCTAGTGTTGTTCCATCTTGAGTTACCAGAGACAGCAAAAATTATGATGGAACAAGTAGCACAAACCACTCTATGCATTTCTGATCTCTCCTTGTACAAGAAAGCCACGGTAAATTATGTGTGCCTTTATACAAGTTATTACCAAACATTCTCTTGGGCCTAGAAGGGCTGAAGAGTCTAACTTTAAAAATACTATCTTGAATATATTCCAAACGTTTACTGCTTGTAATTCATCTGCTCTTTATCAATTAAATGAAGTCGTATTGACATTATTCCATCTTAATTATTTGTATTTGACATATTAACACTGAATGACTTTGCTCCTTAGTTTCCTGGAACATCAAGTAGTAACACAAACTGTTACAGCCAGCTTAAAAGGCTGTAGCATGCAAGGGAGCAGCTGCTTTATAAGCGAAAAGATTTGCATTTTATGTGGGACACATTACCAACATTACCTTATTTCAGAAGAAAAGCTGACATTCAAACCATCTCACAACATAAGAACAAGCACTACTTCCAATGCTGGGAAATGAGCATAAAATGAGTTTGCTCACATAGATCTGTGAGCAAAGCAGGTTGGGAATGGGCTAAATGGCGTTACAGTCTGCCACAGAGCAGCTGGACGCTGCTCGATGCTACCCACAGTGCCAATGAGCCAGAGGAGGAGGCCGCAGCTCACCTCCCTCAGGCCGGCGCTGCCTTCAAGGATACCACACCTCAGGGCACCTCAGGGGAGCGCCCAGAGAAGCAGCGCCCTACAACATCGCCCTGTAACCCTTCAGTGCTGCCCCCTCCACAGCCGAGAAGGTGAACACGGAGTCACACC